>NW_028142543.1:0-52896 GCF_055691185.1 Crinia signifera | reverse complement strand
TGAAGCCCCTAAACCCATTGAAATAGCTTTGGGGGTTTAAATTCGTTAGGCCCCGCCCCTTTGGGTTCAGAAGCCCAGAATACCATTCATAGTATAGACCTTGATATGGCTGAGGGTTGAGATACTTTTGGCCACGCCCCTTTTGCCTAGAAGCCCCTAAACCCATTGAAATTGCATTGGGGGTTTAAATTCGTTAGGCCCCGCCTCTTTGGGTCCAGAAGCCCAGAATACCATTCATAGTATAGACCTCGACATGGCTGAGGGTTGAGATACTTTTGGTCACGCCCCTTTTGCCTAGAAGCCCCTAAACCTATATAAATAGCATTGGGGGTTTAAATTCGTTAGGCCCCGCCCCTTTTGGTCCAGAAGCCCAGAATACCATTCATAGTACAGACCTCGACATGGCTGAGGGTTGAGATACTTTTGGCCACGCCCCTTTTGCCTAGAAGCCCGTTAACCCATTGAAATAGCATTGGGGTTTAAATTCGTTAGGCCCCGCCCCTTTGGGTCCAGAAGCCCAGAATACCATTTATAGTATAGACCTCGACATGGCTGAGGGTTGAGATACTTTTGGCCACGCCCCTTTTGCCTAGAAGCCCCTAAACCCATTGAAATAGCATTGGGGGTTTAAATTCGTTAGGCCCCGCCCCTTTGGGTCCAGAAGCCCAGAATACCATTCATAGTACAGACCTCGACATGGCTGAGGGTTGAGATACTTTTGGCCACGCCCCTTTTGCCTAGAAGCCCCTAAACCCATTGAAATAGCATTGGGGGTTTAAATTCGTTAGGCCCCGCCCCTTTGGGTCCAGAAGCCCAGAATACCATTCATAGTACAGACCTCGACATGGCTGAGGGTTGAGATACTTTTGGCCACGCCCCTTTTGCCTAGAAGCCCCTAAACCCATTGAAATAGCATTGGGGGTTTAAATTCGTTAGGCCCTGCCCCTTTGGGTCCAGAAGCCCAGAATACCATTCATAGTATAGACCTCGACATGGCTGAGGGTTGAGATACTTTTGGCCACGCCCCTTTTGCCTAGAAGCCCCTAAACCCATTGAAATAGCATTGGGGGTTTAAATTCGTTAGGCCCCGCCCCTTTTGATCCAGAAGCCCAGAATACCATTCATAGTGTAGACCTCGACATGGCTGATGGTTGAGATACTTTTGGCCACGCCCCTTTTGCCTAGAAGCCCCTAAACCCATTGAAATAGCTTTGGGTGTTTAAATTCGTTAGGCCCCGCCCCTTTGGGTTCAGAAGCCCAGAATACCATTCATAGTATAGACCTTGATATGGCTGAGGGTTGAGATACTTTTGGCCACGCCCCTTTTGCCTAGAAGCCCCTAAACCCATTGAAATTGCATTGGGGGTTTAAATTCGTTAGGCCCCGCCCCTTTGGGTCCAGAAGCCCAGAATACCATTCATAGTATAGACCTCGACATGGCTGAGGGTTGAGATACTTTTGGCCACGCCCCTTTTGCCTAGAAGCCCCTAAACCCATTGAAATAGCATTGGGGGTTTAAATTCGTTAGGCCCCGCCCCTTTGGGTCCAGAAGCCCAGAATACCATTCATAGTATAGACCTCGACATGGCTGATGGTTAAGATACTTTTGGCCACGCCCCTTTTGCCTAGAAGCCCCTAAACCCATTGAAATAGTTGTGGGGGTTTAAATTCGTTAGGCCCCGCCCCTTTGGGTCCAGAAGCCCAGAATACCATTCATAGTATAGACCTCGACATGGCTGAGGGTTGAGATACTTTTGGCCACGCCCCTTTTGCCTAGAAGCCCCTAAACCCATTGAAATAGCATTGGGGGTTTAAATTCGTTAGGCCCCGCCCCTTTGGGTCCAGAAGCCCAGAATACCATTCATAGTACAGAACTCGACATGGCTGAGGGTTGAGATACTTTTGGCCACGCCCCTTTTGCCTAGAAGCCCCTAAACCCATTGAAATAGCATTGGGGGTTTAAATTCGTTAGGCCCCGCCCCTTTGGGTACAGAAGCCCAGAATACCATTCATAGTATAGACCTCGACATGGCTGAGGGTTGAGATACTTTTGGCCACGCCCCTTTTGCCTAGAAGCCCCTAAACCCATTGAAATAGCATTGGGGGGGTTAAATTCGTTAGGCCCCGCCCCTTTGGGTCCAGAAGCCCAGAATACCATTCATAGTACAGACCTCGACATGGCTGAGGGTTGAGATACTTTTGACCACGCCCCTTTTGCCTAGAAGCCCCTAAATCCATTGAAATAGCATTGGGGGTTTAAATTCGTTAGGCCCCGCCCCTTTGGGTCCAGAAGCCCAGAATACCATTCATAGTATAGACCTCGACATGGCTGAGGGTTGAGATACTTTTGGCCACGCCCCTTTTGCCTAGAAGCCCCTAAACCCATTGAAATAGCATTGGGGGTTTAAATTCGTTAGGCCCCGCCCCTTTGGGTCCAGAAGCCCATAATACCATTCATAGTATAGACCTCGACATGGCTGAGGGTTGAGATACTTTTGGCCACGCCCCTTTTGCCTAGAAGCCCCTAAACCCATTGAAATAGCATTGGGGGTTTAAATTCGTTAGGCCCCGCCCCTTTGGGTCCAGAAGCCCAGAATACCATTCATAGTATAGACCTCGACATGGCTGAGGGTTGATATACTTTTGGCCACGCCCCTTTTGCCTAGAAGCCCCTAAACCCATTGAAATAGCATTGGGGGTTTAAATTCGTTAGGCCCCGCCCCTTTGGGTCCAGAAGCCCAGAATACCATTCATAGTACAGACCTCGACATGGCTGAGGGTAGAGATACTTTTGGCCACGCCCCTTTTGCCTAGAAGCCCGTAAACCCATTGAAATAGCATTGGGGGTTTAAATTCGTTAGGCCCCGCCCCTTTGGGTCCAGTAGCCCAGAATACCATTCATAGTATAGACCTCGACATGGCTGAGGGTTGAGATACTTTTGGCCACGCCCCTTTTGCCTAGAAGCCCCTAAACCCATTGAAATAGCATTGGGGGTTTAAATTCGTTAGGCCCCGCCCCTTTGGGTCCAGAAGCCCAGAATACCATTCATAGTACAGACCTCGACATGGCTGAGGGTTGAGATACTTTTGGCCACGCCCCTTTTGCCTAGAAGCCCGTAAACCCATTGAAATAGCATTGGGGGTTTAAATTCGTTAGACCCCGCCCCTTTGGGTCCAGAAGCCCAGAATACCATTCATAGTATAGACCTCGACATGGCTGAGGGTTGAGATACTTTTGGCCACGCCCCTTTTGCCTAGAAGCCCCTAAACCCATTGAAATAGCATTGGGGGTTTAAATTCGTTAGGCCCCGCCCCTTTGGGTCCAGAAGCCCAGAATACCATTCATAGTACAGACCTCGACATGGCTGAGGGTTGAGATACTTTTGGCCACGCCCCTTTTGCCTAGAAGCCCCTAAACCCATTGAAATAGCATTGGGGGTTTAAATTCGTTAGGCCCCGCCCCTTTGGGTCCAGAAGCCCAGAATACCATTCATAGTACAGACCTCGACATGGCTGAGAGTTGAGATACTTTTGGCCACGCCCCTTTTGCCTAGAAGCCCGTAAACCCATTGAAATAGCATTGGGGGTTTAAATTCGTTAGGCCCCGCCCCTTTGGGTCCAGAAGCCCAGAATACCATTCATAGTATAGACCTCGACATGGCTGAGGGTTGAGATACTTTTGGCCACGCCCCTTTTGCCTAGAAGCCCCTAAACCCATTGAAATAGCATTGGGGGTTTAAATTCGTTAGGCCCCGCCCCTTTGGGTCCAGAAGCCCAGAATACCATTCATAGTACAGACCTCGACATGGCTGAGGGTTGAGATACTTTTGGCCACGCCCCTTTTGCCTAGAAGCCCCTAAACCCATTGAAATAGCATTGGGGGTTTAAATTCGTTAGGCCCCGCCCCTTTGGGTCCAGAAGCCCAGAATACCATTCATAGCATAGACCTCGACATGGCTGATGGTTAAGATACTTTTGGCCACGCCCCTTTTGCCTAGAAGCCCCTAAACCCATTGAAATAGCATTGGGGGTTTAAATTCGTTAGGCCCCGCCCCTTTGGGTCCAGAAGCCCAGAATACCATTCATAGTATAGACCTCGACATGGCTGAGGGTTGAGATACTTTTGGCCACGCCCCTTTTGCCTAGAAGCCCCTAAACCCATTGAAATAGCATTGGGGGTTTAAATTCGTTAGGCCCCGCCCCTTTGGGTCCAGAAGCCCAGAATACCATTCATAGTACAGACCTCGACATGGCTGAGGGTTGAGATACTTTTGGCCACGCCCCTTTTGCCTAGAAGCCCGTAAACCCATTGAAATAGCATTGGGGGTTTAAATTCGTTAGGCCCCGCCCCTTTGGGTCCAGAAGCCCAGAATACCATTCATAGTATAGACCTCGACATGGCTGAGGGTTGAGATACTTTTGGCCACGCCCCTTTTGCCTAGAAGCCCCTAAACCCATTGAAATAGCATTGGGGGTTTAAATTCGTTAGGCCCCGCCCCTTTGGGTCCAGAAGCCCAGAATACCATTCATAGTATAGACCTCGACATGGCTGAGGCTTGATATACTTTTGGCCACGCCCCTTTTGCCTAGAAGCCCCTAAACCCATTGAAATAGCATTGGGGGTTTAAATTCGTTAGGCCCCGCCCCTTTGGGTCCAGAAGCCCAGAATACCATTCATAGTACAGACCTCGACATGGCTGAGGGTAGAGATACTTTTGGCCACGCCCCTTTTGCCTAGAAGCCCGTAAACCCATTGAAATAGCATTGGGGGTTTAAATTCGTTAGGCCCCGCCCCTTTGGGTCCAGTAGCCCAGAATACCATTCATAGTATAGACCTCGACATGGCTGAGGGTTGAGATACTTTTGGCCACGCCCCTTTTGCCTAGAAGCCCCTAAACCCATTGAAATAGAATTGGGGGTTTAAATTCGTTAGGCCCCGCCCCTTTGGGTCCAGAAGCCCAGAATACCATTCATAGTATAGACCTCGACATGGCTGAGGGTTGAGATACTTTTGGCCACGCCCCTTTTGCCTAGATGCCCCTAAACCCATTGAAATAGCATTGGGGGTTTAAATTCGTTAGGCCCCGCCCCTTTGGGTCCAGAAGCCCAGAATACCATTCATAGCATAGACCTCGACATGGCTGATGGTTAAGATACTTTTGGCCACGCCCCTTTTGCCTAGAAGCCCCTAAACCCATTGAAATAGCATTGGGGGTTTAAATTCGTTAGGCCCCGCCCCTTTGGGTCCAGAAGCCCAGAATACCATTCATAGTATAGACCTCGACATGGCTGAGGGTTGAGATACTTTTGGCCACGCCCCTTTTGCCTAGAAGCCCCTAAACCCATTGAAATAGCATTGGGGGGTTAAATTCGTTAGGCCCCGCCCCTTTGGGTCCAGAAGCCCAGAATACCATTCATAGTACAGACCTCGACATGGCTGAGGGTTGAGATACTTTTGGCCACGCCCCTTTTGCCTAGAAGCCCCTAAACCCATTGAAATAGCATTGGGGGTTTAAATTCGTTAGGCCCCGCCCCTTTTGGTCCAGAAGCCCAGAATACCATTCATAGTATAGACCTCGACATGGCTGATGGTTAAGATACTTTTGGCCACGCCCCTTTTGCCTAGAAGCCCCTAAACCTATATAAATAGCATTGGGGGTTTAAATTCGTTAGGCCTAGCCCCTTTGGGTCCAGAAGCCCAGAATACCATTCAGAGTATAGACCTCGACATGGCTGAGGGTAGAGATACTTTTGGCCACGCCCCTTTTGCCTAGAAGCCCGTAAACCCATTGAAATAGCATTGGGGTTTAAATTCGTTAGGCCCCGCCCCTTTGGGTCCAGTAGCCCAGAATACCATTCATAGTATAGACCTCGACATGGCTGAGGGTTGATATACTTTTGGCCACGCCCCTTTTGCCTAGAAGCCCCTAAACCCATTGAAATAGCATTGGGGGTTTAAATTCGTTAGGCCCCGCCCCTTTTGGTCCAGAAGCCCAGAATACCATTCATAGTATAGACCTCGACATGGCTGAGGGTTGAGATACTTTTGGCCACGCCCCTTTTGCCTAGAAGCCCGTAAACCCATTGAAATAGCATTGGGGGTTTAAATTCGTTAGGCCCCGCCCCTTTTGGTCCAGAAGCCCAGAATACCATTCATAGTATAGACCTCGACATGGCTGAGGGTTGAGATACTTTTGGCCACGCCCCTTTTGCCTAGAAGCCCGTAAACCCATTGAAATAGCTTTGGGGGTTGAAATTCGTTAGGCCCCGCCCCTTTGGGTCCAGAAGCCCAGAATACCATTCATAGTATAGACCTCGACATGGCTGAGGGTTGAGATACTTTTGGCCACGCCCCTTTTGCCTAGAAGCCCCTAAACCCATTGAAATAACATTGGGGGTTTAAATTCGTTAGGCCCCGCCCCTTCTGGTCCAGAAGCCCAGAATACCATTCATAGTACAGACCTCGACATGGCTGAGGGTTGAGATACTTTTGGCCATGCCCCTTTTGCCTAGAAGCCCCTAAACCCATTGAAATAGCATTGGGGGTTTAAATTCGTTAGGCCCCGCCCCTTTGGGTCCAGAAGCCCAGAATACCATTCATAGTACAGACCTCGACATGGCTGAGGGTTGAGATACTTTTGGCCACGCCCCTTTTGCCTAGAAGCCCGTAAACCCATTGAAATAGCATTGGGGGTTTAAATTCGTTAGGCCCCGCCCCTTTGGGTCCAGAAGCCCAGAATACCATTCATAGTATAGACCTCGACATGGCTGAGGGTTGAGATACTTTTGGCCACGCCCCTTTTGCCTAGAAGCCCCTAAACCCATTGAAATAGCATTGGGGGTTTAAATTCGTTAGGCCCCGCCCCTTTAAGTCCAGAAGCCCAGAATACCATTCATAGTACAGACCTCGACATGGCTGAGGGTTGAGATACTTTTGGCCACGCCCCTTTTGCCTAGAAGCCCCTAAACCCATTGAAATAGCATTGGGGGTTTAAATTCGTTAGGCCCCGCCCCTTTGGGTCCAGAAGCCCAGAATACCATTCATAGTACAGACCTCGACATGGCTGAGGGTTGAGATACTTTTGGCCACGCCCCTTTTGCCTAGAAGCCCCTAAACCCATTGAAATAGCATTGGGGGTTTAAATTCGTTAGGCCCCGCCCCTTTGGGTCCAGAAGCCCAGAATACCATTCATAGTATAGACCTCGACATGGCTGAGGGTTGAGATACTTTTGGCCACGCCCCTTTTGCCTAGAAGCCCCTAAACCCATTTAAATAGCATTGGGGGTTTAAATTCGTTAGGCCCCGCCCCTTTTGATCCAAAAGCCCAGAATACCATTCATAGTGTAGACCTCGACATGGCTGATGGTTGAGATACTTTTGGCCACGCCCCTTTTGCCTAGAAGCCCCTAAACCCATTGAAATAGCTTTGGGTGTTTAAATTCGTTAGGCCCCGCCCCTTTGGGTTCAGAAGCCCAGAATACCATTCATAGTATAGACCTTGATATGGCTGAGGGTTGAGATACTTTTGGCCACGCCCCTTTTGCCTAGAAGCCCCTAAACCCATTGAAATTGCATTGGGGGTTTAAATTCGTTAGGCCCCGCCCCTTTGGGTCCAGAAGCCCAGAATACCATTCATAGTATAGACCTCGACATGGCTGAGGGTTGAGATACTTTTGGCCACGCCCCTTTTGCCTAGAAGCCCCTAAACCCATTGAAATAGCATTGGGGGTTTAAATTCGTTAGGCCCCGCCCCTTTGGGTCCAGAAGCCCAGAATACCATTCATAGTATAAACCTCGACATGGCTGATGGTTAAGATACTTTTGGCCACGCCCCTTTTGCCTAGAAGCCCCTAAACCCATTGAAATAGTTGTGGGGGTTTAAATTCGTTAGGCCCCGCCCCTTTGGGTCCAGAAGCCCAGAATACCATTCATAGTATAGACCTCGACATGGCTGAGGGTTGAGATACTTTTGGCCACGCCCCTTTTGCCTAGAAGCCCCTAAACCCATTGAAATAGCATTGGGGGTTTAAATTCGTTAGGCCCCGCCCCTTTGGGTCCAGAAGCCCAGAATACCATTCATAGTACAGACCTCGACATGGCTGAGGGTTGAGATACTTTTGGCCACGCCCCTTTTGCCTAGAAGATCCTAAACCCATTGAAATAGCATTGGGGGTTTAAATTCGTTAGGCCCCGCCCCTTTGGGTACAGAAGCCCAGAATACCATTCATAGTATAGACCTCGACATGGCTGAGGGTTGAGATACTTTTGGCCACGCCCCTTTTGCCTAGAAGCCCCTAAACCCATTGAAATAGCATTGGGGGGTTAAATTCGTTAGGCCCCGCCCCTTTGGGTCCAGAAGCCCAGAATACCATTCATAGTACAGACCTCGACATGGCTGAGGGTTGAGATACTTTTGACCACGCCCCTTTTGCCTAGAAGCCCCTAAATCCATTGAAATAGCATTGGGGGTTTAAATTCGTTAGGCCCCGCCCCTTTGGGTCCAGAAGCCCAGAATACCATTCATAGTATAGACCTCGACATGGCTGAGGGTTGAGATACTTTTGGCCACGCCCCTTTTGCCTAGAAGCCCCTAAACCCATTGAAATAGCATTGGGGGTTTAAATTCGTTAGGCCCCGCCCCTTTGGGTCCAGAAGCCCAGAATACCATTCATAGTATAGACCTCGACATGGCTGAGGGTTGAGATACTTTTGGCCACGCCCCTTTTGCCTAGAAGCCCCTAAACCCATTGAAATAACATTGGGGGTTTAAATTCGTTAGGCCCCGCCCCTTTGGGTCCAGAAGCCCAGAATACCATTCATAGTATAGACCTCGACATGGCTGAGGGTTGATATACTTTTGGCCACGCCCCTTTTGCCTAGAAGCCCCTAAACCCATTGAAATAGCATTGGGGGTTTAAATTCGTTAGGCCCCGCCCCTTTGGGTCCAGAAGCCCAGAATACCATTCATAGTACAGACCTCGACATGGCTGAGGGTAGAGATACTTTTGGCCACGCCCCTTTTGCCTAGAAGCCCGTAAACCCATTGAAATAGCATTGGGGGTTTAAATTCGTTAGGCCCCGCCCCTTTGGGTCCAGTAGCCCAGAATACCATTCATAGTATAGACCTCGACATGGCTGAGGGTTGAGATACTTTTGGCCACGCCCCTTTTGCCTAGAAGCCCCTAAACCCATTGAAATAGAATTGGGGGTTTAAATTCGTTAGGCCCCGCCCCTTTGGGTCCAGAAGCCCAGAATACCATTCATAGTATAGACCTCGACATGGCTGAGGGTTGAGATACTTTTGGCCACGCCCCTTTTGCCTAGATGCCCCTAAACCCATTGAAATAGCATTGGGGGTTTAAATTCGTTAGGCCCCGCCCCTTTGGTTCCAGAAGCCCAGAATACCATTCATAGCATAGACCTCGACATGGCTGATGGTTAAGATACTTTTGGCCACGCCCCTTTTGCCTAGAAGCCCCTAAACCCATTGAAATAGCATTGGGGGTTTAAATTCGTTAGGCCCCGCCCCTTTGGGTCCAGAAGCCCAGAATACCATTCATAGTATAGACCTCGACATGGCTGAGGGTTGAGATACTTTTGGCCACGCCCCTTTTGCCTAGAAGCCCCTAAACCCATTGAAATAGCATTGGGGGGTTAAATTCGTTAGGCCCCGCCCCTTTGGGTCCAGAAGCCCAGAATACCATTCATAGTACAGACCTCGACATGGCTGAGGGTTGAGATACTTTTGGCCACGCCCCTTTTGCCTAGAAGCCCCTAAACCCATTGAAATAGCATTGGGGGTTTAAATTCGTTAGGCCCCGCCCCTTTTGGTCCAGAAGCCCAGAATACCATTCATAGTATAGACCTCGACATGGCTGATGGTTAAGATACTTTTGGCCACGCCCCTTTTGCCTAGAAGCCCCTAAACCTATATAAATAGCATTGGGGGTTTAAATTCGTTAGGCCTAGCCCTTTTGGGTCCAGAAGCCCAGAATACCATTCAGAGTATAGACCTCGACATGGCTGAGGGTAGAGATACTTTTGGCCACGCCCCTTTTGCCTAGAAGCCCGTAAACCCATTGAAATAGCATTGGGGTTTAAATTCGTTAGGCCCCGCCCCTTTGGGTCCAGTAGCCCAGAATACCATTCATAGTATAGACCTCGACATGGCTGAGGGTTGATATACTTTTGGCCACGCCCCTTTTGCCTAGAAGCCCCTAAACCCATTGAAATAGCATTGGGGGTTTAAATTCGTTAGGCCCCGCCCCTTTTGGTCCAGAAGCCCAGAATACCATTCATAGTATAGACCTCGAAATGGCTGAGGGTTGAGATACTTTTGGCCACGCCCCTTTTGCCTAGAAGCCCGTAAACCCATTGAAATAGCATTGGGGGTTTAAATTCGTTAGGCCCCGCCCCTTTGGGTCCAGAAGCCCAGAATACCATTTATAGTACAGACGTCGACATGGCTGAGGGTAGAGATACTTTTGGCCACGCCCCTTTTGCCTAGAAGCCCGTAAACCCATTGAAATAGCATTGGGGGTTTAAATTGGTTAGGCCCCGCCCCTTTGGGTCCAGTAGCCCAGAATACCATTCATAGTATAGACCTCGACATGGCTGAGGGTTGAGATACTTTTGGCCACGCCCCTTTTGCCTAGAAGCCCCTAAACCCATTGAAATAGAATTGGGGGTTTAAATTCGTTAGGCCCCGCCCCTTTGGGTCCAGAAGCCCAGAATACCATTCATAGTATAGACCTCGACATGGCTGAGGGTTGAGATACTTTTGGCCACGCCCCTTTTGCCTAGAAGCCCCTAAACCCATTGAAATAGCATTGGGGGTTTAAATTCGTTAGGCCCCGCCCCTTTGGGTCCAGAAGCCCAGAATACCATTCATAGTATAGACCTCGACATGGCTGAGGGTTGAGATACTTTTAGCCACGCCCCTTTTGCCTAGAAGCCCCTAAACCCATTGAAATAGAATTGGGGGTTTAAATTCGTTAGGCCCCGCCTCTTTGGGTCCAGAAGCCCAGAATACCATTCATAGTATAGACCTCGACATGGCTGAGGGTTGAGATACTTTTGGCCACGCCCCTTTTGCCTAGAAGCCCCTAAACCCATTGAAATAGCATTGGGGGTTTAAATTCGTTAGGCCCCGCCCCTTTTGGTCCAGAAGCCCAGAATACCATTCATAGTATAGACCTCGACATGGCTGAGGGTTGAGATACTTTTGGCCACGCCCCTTTTGCCTAGAAGCCCGTAAACCCATTGAAATAGCATTGGGGGTTTAAATTCGTTAGGCCCCGCCCCTTTGGGTCCAGAAGCCCAGAATACCATTCATAGTACAGACCTCGACATGGCTGAGGGTAGAGATACTTTTGGCCACGCCCCTTTTGCCTAGAAGCCCGTAAACCCATTGAAATAGCATTGGGGGTTTAAATTGGTTAGGCCCCGCCCCTTTGGGTCCAGTAGCCCAGAATACCATTCATAGTATAGACATCGACATGGCTGAGGGTTGAGATACTTTTGGCCACGCCCCTTTTGCCTAGAAGCCCCTAAACCCATTGAAATAGAATTGGGGGTTTAAATTCGTTAGGCCCCGCCCCTTTGGGTCCAGAAGCCCAGAATACCATTCATAGTATAGACCTCGACATGGCTGAGGGTTGAGATACTTTTGGCCACGCCCCTTTTGCCTAGAAGCCCCTAAACCCATTGAAATAGCACTGGGGGTTTAAATTCGTTAGGCCCCGCCCCTTTGGGTCCAGAAGCCCAGAATACCATTCATAGTATAGACCTCGACATGGCTGAGGGTTGAGATACTTTTGGCCACGCCCCTTTTGCCTAGAAGCCCCTAAACCCATTGAAATAACATTGGGGGTTTAAATTCGTTAGGCCCCGCCCCTTCTGGTCCAGAAGCCCAGAATACCATTCATAGTACAGACCTCGACATGGCTGAGGGTTGAGATACTTTTGGCCATGCCCCTTTTGCCTAGAAGCCCCTAAACCCATTGAAATAGCATTGGGGGTTTAAATTCGTTAGGCCCCGCCCCTTTGGGTCCAGAAGCCCAGAATACCATTCATAGTACAGACCTCGACATGGCTGAGGGTTGAGATACTTTTGGCTACGCCCCTTTTGCCTAGAAGCCCGTAAACCCATTGAAATAGCATTGGGGGTTTAAATTCGTTAGGCCCCGCCCCTTTCGGTCCAGAAGCCCAGAATACCATTCATAGTATAGACCTCGACATGGCTGAGGGTTGAGATACTTTTGGCCACGCCCCTTTTGCCTAGAAGCCCCTAAACCCATTGCAATAGCATTGGGGGTTTAAATTTGTTAGGCCCCGCCCCTTTTGGTCCAGAAGCCCAGAGTACCATTCATAGTATAGACCTCGAAATGGCTGAGGGTTGAGATACTTTTGGCCACGCCCCTTTTGCCTAGAAGCCACTAAACCCATTGAAATAGCTTTGGGGGTTTAAATTTGTTAGGCCCCGCCCCTTTTGGTCCAGAAGCCCAGAGTACCATTCATAGTATAGACCTCGACATGGCTGAGGGTTGAGATACTTTTGGCCACGCCCCTTTTGCCTAGAAGCCCCTAAACCCATTGAAATAGAATTGGGGGTTTAAATTCGTTAGGCCCCGCCTCTTTGGGTCCAGAATCCCAGAATACCATTCATAGTATAGACCTCGACATGGCTGAGGGTTGAGATACTTTTGGCCACTCCCCTTTTGCCTAGAAGCCCCTAAACCCATTGAAATAGCATTGGGGGTTTAAATTCGTTAGGCCCCGCCCCTTTTGGTCCAGAAGCCCAGAATACCATTCATAGTATAGACCTCGACATGGCTGAGGGTTGAGATACTTTTGGCCATGCCCCTTTTGCCTAGAAGCCCGTAAACCCATTGAAATAGCATTGGGGGTTTAAATTCGTTAGGCCCCGCACCTTTGGGTCCAGAAGCCCAGAATACCATTCATAGTACAGACCTCGACATGGCTGAGGGTTGAGATACTTTTGGCCACGCCCCTTTTGCCTAGAAGCCCGTAAACCCATTGAAATAGCATTGGGGGTTTAAATTCGTTAGGCCCCGCCCCTTTTGGTCCAGAAGCCAAGAATACCATTCATAGTATAGACCTCGACATGGCTGATGGTTGAGATACTTTTGGCCACGCCCCTTTTGCCTAGAAGCCCCTAAACCCATTGAAATAGCTTTGGGGGTTTAAATTCGTTAGGCCCCGCCCCTTTGGGTTCAGAAGCCCAGAATACCATTCATAGTATAGACCTTGATATGGCTGAGGGTTGAGATACTTTTGGCCACGCCCCTTTTGCCTAGAAGCCCCTAAACCCATTGAAATTGCATTGGGGGTTTAAATTCGTTAGGCCCCGCCTCTTTGGGTCCAGAAGCCCAGAATACCATTCATAGTATAGACCTCGACATGGCTGAGGGTTGAGATACTTTTGGTCACGCCCCTTTTGCCTAGAAGCCCCTAAACCTATATAAATAGCATTGGGGGTTTAAATTCGTTAGGCCCCGCCCCTTTTGGTCCAGAAGCCCAGAATACCATTCATAGTACAGACCTCGACATGGCTGAGGGTTGAGATACTTTTGGCCACGCCCCTTTTGCCTAGAAGCCCGTTAACCCATTGAAATAGCATTGGGGGTTTAAATTCGTTAGGCCCCGCCCCTTTGGGTCCAGAAGCCCAGAATACCATTTATAGTATAGACCTCGACATGGCTGAGGGTTGAGATACTTTTGGCCACGCCCCTTTTGCCTAGAAGCCCCTAAACCCATTGAAATAGCATTGGGGGTTTAAATTCGTTAGGCCCCGCCCCTTTGGGTCCAGAAGCCCAGAATACCATTCATAGTACAGACCTCGACATGGCTGAGGGTTGAGATACTTTTGGCCACGCCCCTTTTGCCTAGAAGCCCCTAAACCCATTGAAATAGCATTGGGGGTTTAAATTCGTTAGGCCCCGCCCCTTTGGGTCCAGAAGCCCAGAATACCATTCATAGTACAGACCTCGACATGGCTGAGGGTTGAGATACTTTTGGCCACGCCCCTTTTGCCTAGAAGCCCCTAAACCCATTGAAATAGCATTGGGGGTTTAAATTCGTTAGGCCCTGCCCCTTTGGGTCCAGAAGCCCAGAATACCATTCATAGTATAGACCTCGACATGGCTGAGGGTTGAGATACTTTTGGCCACGCCCCTTTTGCCTAGAAGCCCCTAAACCCATTGAAATAGCATTGGGGGTTTAAATTCGTTAGGCCCCGCCCCTTTTGATCCAGAAGCCCAGAATACCATTCATAGTGTAGACCTCGACATGGCTGATGGTTGAGATACTTTTGGCCACGCCCCTTTTGCCTAGAAGCCCCTAAACCCATTGAAATAGCTTTGGGTGTTTAAATTCGTTAGGCCCCGCCCCTTTGGGTTCAGAAGCCCAGAATACCATTCATAGTATAGACCTTGATATGGCTGAGGGTTGAGATACTTTTGGCCACGCCCCTTTTGCCTAGAAGCCCCTAAACCCATTGAAATTGCATTGGGGGTTTAAATTCGTTAGGCCCCGCCCCTTTGGGTCCAGAAGCCCAGAATACCATTCATAGTATAGACCTCGACATGGCTGAGGGTTGAGATACTTTTGGCCACGCCCCTTTTGCCTAGAAGCCCCTAAACCCATTGAAATAGCATTGGGGGTTTAAATTCGTTAGGCCCCGCCCCTTTGGGTCCAGAAGCCCAGAATACCATTCATAGTATAGACCTCGACATGGCTGATGGTTAAGATACTTTTGGCCACGCCCCTTTTGCCTAGAAGCCCCTAAACCCATTGAAATAGTTGTGGGGGTTTAAATTCGTTAGGCCCCGCCCCTTTGGGTCCAGAAGCCCAGAATACCATTCATAGTATAGACCTCGACATGGCTGAGGGTTGAGATACTTTTGGCCACGCCCCTTTTGCCTAGAAGCCCCTAAACCCATTGAAATAGCATTGGGGGTTTAAATTCGTTAGGCCCCGCCCCTTTGGGTCCAGAAGCCCAGAATACCATTCATAGTACAGAACTCGACATGGCTGAGGGTTGAGATACTTTTGGCCACGCCCCTTTTGCCTAGAAGCCCCTAAACCCATTGAAATAGCATTGGGGGTTTAAATTCGTTAGGCCCCGCCCCTTTGGGTACAGAAGCCCAGAATACCATTCATAGTATAGACCTCGACATGGCTGAGGGTTGAGATACTTTTGGCCACGCCCCTTTTGCCTAGAAGCCCCTAAACCCATTGAAATAGCATTGGGGGGGTTAAATTCGTTAGGCCCCGCCCCTTTGGGTCCAGAAGCCCAGAATACCATTCATAGTACAGACCTCGACATGGCTGAGGGTTGAGATACTTTTGACCACGCCCCTTTTGCCTAGAAGCCCCTAAATCCATTGAAATAGCATTGGGGGTTTAAATTCGTTAGGCCCCGCCCCTTTGGGTCCAGAAGCCCAGAATACCATTCATAGTATAGACCTCGACATGGCTGAGGGTTGAGATACTTTTGGCCACGCCCCTTTTGCCTAGAAGCCCCTAAACCCATTGAAATAGCATTGGGGGTTTAAATTCGTTAGGCCCCGCCCCTTTGGGTCCAGAAGCCCATAATACCATTCATAGTATAGACCTCGACATGGCTGAGGGTTGAGATACTTTTGGCCACGCCCCTTTTGCCTAGAAGCCCCTAAACCCATTGAAATAGCATTGGGGGTTTAAATTCGTTAGGCCCCGCCCCTTTGGGTCCAGAAGCCCAGAATACCATTCATAGTATAGACCTCGACATGGCTGAGGGTTGATATACTTTTGGCCACGCCCCTTTTGCCTAGAAGCCCCTAAACCCATTGAAATAGCATTGGGGGTTTAAATTCGTTAGGCCCCGCCCCTTTGGGTCCAGAAGCCCAGAATACCATTCATAGTACAGACCTCGACATGGCTGAGGGTAGAGATACTTTTGGCCACGCCCCTTTTGCCTAGAAGCCCGTAAACCCATTGAAATAGCATTGGGGGTTTAAATTCGTTAGGCCCCGCCCCTTTGGGTCCAGTAGCCCAGAATACCATTCATAGTATAGACCTCGACATGGCTGAGGGTTGAGATACTTTTGGCCACGCCCCTTTTGCCTAGAAGCCCCTAAACCCATTGAAATAGCATTGGGGGTTTAAATTCGTTAGGCCCCGCCCCTTTGGGTCCAGAAGCCCAGAATACCATTCATAGTACAGACCTCGACATGGCTGAGGGTTGAGATACTTTTGGCCACGCCCCTTTTGCCTAGAAGCCCGTAAACCCATTGAAATAGCATTGGGGGTTTAAATTCGTTAGACCCCGCCCCTTTGGGTCCAGAAGCCCAGAATACCATTCATAGTATAGACCTCGACATGGCTGAGGGTTGAGATACTTTTGGCCACGCCCCTTTTGCCTAGAAGCCCCTAAACCCATTGAAATAGCATTGGGGGTTTAAATTCGTTAGGCCCCGCCCCTTTGGGTCCAGAAGCCCAGAATACCATTCATAGTACAGACCTCGACATGGCTGAGGGTTGAGATACTTTTGGCCACGCCCCTTTTGCCTAGAAGCCCCTAAACCCATTGAAATAGCATTGGGGGTTTAAATTCGTTAGGCCCCGCCCCTTTGGGTCCAGAAGCCCAGAATACCATTCATAGTACAGACCTCGACATGGCTGAGAGTTGAGATACTTTTGGCCACGCCCCTTTTGCCTAGAAGCCCCGTAAACCCATTGAAATAGCATTGGGGGTTTAAATTCGTTAGGCCCCGCCCCTTTGGGTCCAGAAGCCCAGAATACCATTCATAGTATAGACCTCGACATGGCTGAGGGTTGAGATACTTTTGGCCACGCCCCTTTTGCCTAGAAGCCCCTAAACCCATTGAAATAGCATTGGGGGTTTAAATTCGTTAGGCCCCGCCCCTTTGGGTCCAGAAGCCCAGAATACCATTCATAGTACAGACCTCGACATGGCTGAGGGTTGAGATACTTTTGGCCACGCCCCTTTTGCCTAGAAGCCCCTAAACCCATTGAAATAGCATTGGGGGTTTAAATTCGTTAGGCCCCGCCCCTTTGGGTCCAGAAGCCCAGAATACCATTCATAGCATAGACCTCGACATGGCTGATGGTTAAGATACTTTTGGCCACGCCCCTTTTGCCTAGAAGCCCCTAAACCCATTGAAATAGCATTGGGGGTTTAAATTCGTTAGGCCCCGCCCCTTTGGGTCCAGAAGCCCAGAATACCATTCATAGTATAGACCTCGACATGGCTGAGGGTTGAGATACTTTTGGCCACGCCCCTTTTGCCTAGAAGCCCCTAAACCCATTGAAATAGCATTGGGGGTTTAAATTCGTTAGGCCCCGCCCCTTTGGGTCCAGAAGCCCAGAATACCATTCATAGTACAGACCTCGACATGGCTGAGGGTTGAGATACTTTTGGCCACGCCCCTTTTGCCTAGAAGCCCGTAAACCCATTGAAATAGCATTGGGGGTTTAAATTCGTTAGGCCCCGCCCCTTTGGGTCCAGAAGCCCAGAATACCATTCATAGTATAGACCTCGACATGGCTGAGGGTTGAGAACTTTTGGCCACGCCCCTTTTGCCTAGAAGCCCCTAAACCCATTGAAATAGCATTGGGGGTTTAAATTCGTTAGGCCCCGCCCCTTTGGGTCCAGAAGCCCAGAATACCATTCATAGTACAGACCTCGACATGGCTGAGGGTTGAGATACTTTTGGCCACGCCCCTTTTGCCTAGAAGCCCCTAAACCCATTGAAATAGCATTGGGGGTTTAAATTCGTTAGGCCCCGCCCCTTTGGGTCCAGAAGCCCAGAATACCATTCATAGTACAGACCTCGACATGGCTGAGAGTTGAGATACTTTTGGCCACGCCCCTTTTGCCTAGAAGCCCGTAAACCCATTGAAATAGCATTGGGGGTTTAAATTCGTTAGGCCCCGCCCCTTTGGGTCCAGAAGCCCAGAATACCATTCATAGTATAGACCTCGACATGGCTGAGGGTTGAGATACTTTTGGCCACGCCCCTTTTGCCTAGAAGCCCCTAAACCCATTGAAATAGCATTGGGGGTTTAAATTCGTTAGGCCCCGCCCCTTTGGGTCCAGAAGCCCAGAATACCATTCATAGTACAGACCTCGACATGGCTGAGGGTTGAGATACTTTTGGCCACGCCCCTTTTGCCTAGAAGCCCCTAAACCCATTGAAATAGCATTGGGGGTTTAAATTCGTTAGGCCCCGCCCCTTTGGGTCCAGAAGCCCAGAATACCATTCATAGTACAGACCTCGACATGGCTGAGGGTTGAGATACTTTTGGCCACGCCCCTTTTGCCTAGAAGCCCCTAAACCCATTGAAATAGCATTGGGGGTTTAAATTCGTTAGGCCCCGCCCCTTTGGGTCCAGAAGCCCAGAATACCATTCATAGTATAGACCTCGACATGGCTGAGGGTTGAGATACTTTTGGCCACGCCCCTTTTGCCTAGAAGCCCCTAAACCCATTGAAATAGCATTGGGGGTTTAAATTCGTTAGGCCCCGCCCCTTTTGATCCAGAAGCCCAGAATACCATTCATAGTGTAGACCTCGACATGGCTGATGGTTGAGATACTTTTGGCCACGCCCCTTTTGCCTAGAAGCCCCTAAACCCATTGAAATAGCTTTGGGTGTTTAAATTCGTTAGGCCCCCGCCCCTTTGGGTTCAGAAGCCCAGAATACCATTCATAGTATAGACCTTGATATGGCTGAGGGTTGAGATACTTTTGGCCACGCCCCTTTTGCCTAGAAGCCCCTAAACCCATTGAAATTGCATTGGGGGTTTAAATTCGTTAGGCCCCGCCCCTTTGGGTCCAGAAGCCCAGAATACCATTCATAGTATAGACCTCGACATGGCTGAGGGTTGAGATACTTTTGGCCACGCCCCTTTTGCCTAGAAGCCCCTAAACCCATTGAAATAGCATTGGGGGTTTAAATTCGTTAGGCCCCGCCCCTTTGGGTCCAGAAGCCCAGAATACCATTCATAGTATAGACCTCGACATGGCTGAGGGTTAAGATACTTTTGGCCACGCCCCTTTTGCCTAGAAGCCCCTAAACCCATTGAAATAGTTGTGGGGGTTTAAATTCGTTAGGCCCCGCCCCTTTGGGTCCAGAAGCCCAGAATACCATTCATAGTATAGACCTCGACATGGCTGAGGGTTGAGATACTTTTGGCCACGCCCCTTTTGCCTAGAAGCCCCTAAACCCATTGAAATAGCATTGGGGGTTTAAATTCGTTAGGCCCCGCCCCTTTGGGTCCAGAAGCCCAGAATACCATTCATAGTACAGACCTCGACATGGCTGAGGGTTGAGATACTTTTGGCTACGCCCCTTTTGCCTAGAAGCCCCTAAACCCATTGAAATAGCATTGGGGGTTTAAATTCGTTAGGCCCCGCCCCTTTGGGTCCAGAAGCCCAGAATACCATTCATAGTACAGACCTCGACATGGCTGAGGGTTGAGATACTTTTGGCCACGCCCCTTTTGCCTAGAAGCCCCTAAACCCATTGAAATAGCATTGGGGGTTTAAATTCGTTAGGCCCCGCCCCTTTGGGTCCAGAAGCCCAGAATACCATTCATAGTACAGACCTCGACATGGCTGAGGGTTGAGATACTTTTGGCCATGCCCCTTTTGCCTAGAAGCCCCTAAACCCATTGAAATAGCATTGGGGGTTTAAATTCGTTAGGCCCCGCCCCTTTGGGTCCAGAAGCCCAGAATACCATTCATAGTACAGACCTCGACATGGCTGAGGGTTGAGATACTTTTGGCCACGCCCCTTTTGCCTAGAAGCCCCTAAACCCATTGAAATAGCATTGGGGGTTTAAATTCGTTAGGCCCCGCCCCTTTGGGTCCAGAAGCCCAGAATACCATTCATAGTACAGACCTCGACATGGCTGAGGGTTGAGATACTTTTGGCCACGCCCCTTTTGCCTAGAAGCCCCTAAACCCATTGAAATAGCATTGGGGGTTTAAATTCGTTAGGCCCCGCCCCTTTGGGTCCAGAAGCCCAGAATACCATTCATAGTACAGACCTCGACATGGCTGAGGGTTGAGATACTTTTGGCCACGCCCCTTTTGCCTAGAAGCCCCTAAACCCATTGAAATAGCATTGGGGGTTTAAATTCGTTAGGCCCCGCCCCTTTGGGTCCAGAAGCCCAGAATACCATTCATAGTACAGACCTCGACATGGCTGAGGGTTGAGATACTTTTGGCCACGCCCCTTTTGCCTAGAAGCCCCTAAACCCATTGAAATAGCATTGGGGGTTTAAATTCGTTAGGCCCGGCCCCTTTGGGTCCAGAAGCCCAGAATACCATTCATAGTATAGACCTCGACATGGCTGAGGGTTGAGATACTTTTGGCCACGCCCCTTTTGCCTAGAAGCCCCTAAACCCATTGAAATAGCATTGGGGGGTTAAATTCGTTAGGCCCCGCCCCTTTGGGTCCAGAAGCCCAGAATACCATTCATAGTACAGACCTCGACATGGCTGAGGGTTGAGATACTTTTGGCCACGCCCCTTTTGCCTAGAAGCCCCTAAACCCATTGAAATAGCATTGGGGGTTTAAATTCGTTAGGCCCCGCCCCTTTTGGTCCAGAAGCCCAGAATACCATTCATAGTATAGACCTCGACATGGCTGATGGTTAAGATACTTTTGGCCACGCCCCTTTTGCCTAGAAGCCCCTAAACCTATATAAATAGCATTGGGGGTTTAAATTCGTTAGGCCCCGCCCCTTTGGGTCCAGAAGCCCAGAATACCATTCAGAGTATAGACCTCGACATGGCTGAGGGTAGAGATACTTTTGGCCACGCCCCTTTTGCCTAGAAGCCCGTAAACCCATTGAAATAGCATTGGGGGTTTAAATTCGTTAGGCCCCGCCCCTTTGGGTCCAGAAGCCCAGAATACCATTCATAGTACAGACGTCGACATGGCTGAGGGTAGAGATACTTTTGGCCACGCCCCTTTTGCCTAGAAGCCCGTAAACCCATTGAAATAGCATTGGGGGTTTAAATTGGTTAGGCCCCGCCCCTTTGGGTCCAGTAGCCCAGAATACCATTCATAGTATAGACCTCGACATGGCTGAGGGTTGAGATACTTTTGGCCACGCCCCTTTTGCCTAGAAGCCCCTAAACCCATTGAAATAGAATTGGGGGTTTAAATTCGTTAGGCCCCGCCCCTTTGGGTCCAGAAGCCCAGAATACCATTCATAGTATAGACCTCGACATGGCTGAGGGTTGAGATACTTTTGGCCACGCCCCTTTTGCCTAGAAGCCCCTAAACCCATTGAAATAGCATTGGGGGTTTAAATTCGTTAGGCCCCGCCCCTTTGGGTCCAGAAGCCCAGAATACCATTCATAGTATAGACCTCGACATGGCTGAGGGTTGAGATACTTTTAGCCACGCCCCTTTTGCCTAGAAGCCCCTAAACCCATTGAAATAGAATTGGGGGTTTAAATTCGTTAGGCCCCGCCTCTTTGGGTCCAGAAGCCCAGAATACCATTCATAGTATAGACCTCGACATGGCTGAGGGTTGAGATACTTTTGGCCACGCCCCTTTTGCCTAGAAGCCCCTAAACCCATTGAAATAGCATTGGGGGTTTAAATTCGTTAGGCCCCGCCCCTTTTGGTCCAGAAGCCCAGAATACCATTCATAGTATAGACCTCGACATGGCTGAGGGTTGAGATACTTTTGGCCACGCCCCTTTTGCCTAGAAGCCCGTAAACCCATTGAAATAGCATTGGGGGTTTAAATTCGTTAGGCCCCGCCCCTTTGGGTCCAGAAGCCCAGAATACCATTCATAGTACAGACCTCGACATGGCTGAGGGTAGAGATACTTTTGGCCACGCCCCTTTTGCCTAGAAGCCCGTAAACCCATTGAAATAGCATTGGGGGTTTAAATTGGTTAGGCCCCGCCCCTTTGGGTCCAGTAGCCCAGAATACCATTCATAGTATAGACCTCGACATGGCTGAGGGTTGAGATACTTTTGGCCACGCCCCTTTTGCCTAGAAGCCCCTAAACCCATTGAAATAGAATTGGGGGTTTAAATTCGTTAGGCCCCGCCCCTTTGGGTCCAGAAGCCCAGAATACCATTCATAGTATAGACCTCGACATGGCTGAGGGTTGAGATACTTTTGGCCACGCCCCTTTTGCCTAGAAGCCCCTAAACCCATTGAAATAGCATTGGGGGTTTAAATTCGTTAGGCCCCGCCCCTTTGGGTCCAGAAGCCCAGAATACCATTCATAGTATAGACCTCGACATGGCTGAGGGTTGAGATACTTTTGGCCACGCCCCTTTTGCCTAGAAGCCCCTAAACCCATTGAAATAACATTGGGGGTTTAAATTCGTTAGGCCCCGCCCCTTCTGGTCCAGAAGCCCAGAATACCATTCATAGTACAGACCTCGACATGGCTGAGGGTTGAGATACTTTTGGCCATGCCCCTTTTGCCTAGAAGCCCCTAAACCCATTGAAATAGCATTGGGGGTTTAAATTCGTTAGGCCCCGCCCCTTTGGGTCCAGAAGCCCAGAATACCATTCATAGTACAGACCTCGACATGGCTGAGGGTTGAGATACTTTTGGCTACGCCCCTTTTGCCTAGAAGCCCGTAAACCCATTGAAATAGCATTGGGGGTTTAAATTCGTTAGGCCCCGCCCCTTTCGGTCCAGAAGCCCAGAATACCATTCATAGTATAGACCTCGACATGGCTGAGGGTTGAGATACTTTTGGCCACGCCCCTTTTGCCTAGAAGCCCCTAAACCCATTGCAATAGCATTGGGGGTTTAAATTTGTTAGGCCCCGCCCCTTTTGGTCCAGAAGCCCAGAGTACCATTCATAGTATAGACCTCGACATGGCTGAGGGTTGAGATACTTTTGGCCACGCCCCTTTTGCCTAGAAGCCACTAAACCCATTGAAATAGCTTTGGGGGTTTAAATTTGTTAGGCCCCGCCCCTTTTGGTCCAGAAGCCCAGAGTACCATTCATAGTATAGACCTCGACATGGCTGAGGGTTGAGATACTTTTGGCCACGCCCCTTTTGCCTAGAAGCCCCTAAACCCATTGAAATAGAATTGGGGGTTTAAATTCGTTAGGCCCCGCCTCTTTGGGTCCAGAAGCCCAGAATACCATTCATAGTATAGACCTCGACATGGCTGAGGGTTGAGATACTTTTGGCCACGCCCCTTTTGCCTAGAAGCCCCTAAACCCATTGAAATAGCATTGGGGGTTTAAATTCGTTAGGCCCCGCCCCTTTTGGTCCAGAAGCCCAGAATACCATTCATAGTATAGACCTCGACATGGCTGAGGGTTGAGATACTTTTGGCCACGCCCCTTTTGCCTAGAAGCCCGTAAACCCATTGAAATAGCATTGGGGGTTTAAATTCGTTAGGCCCCGCCCCTTTGGGTCCAGAAGCCCAGAATACCATTCATAGTACAGACCTCGACATGGCTGAGGGTTGAGATACTTTTGGCCACGCCCCTTTTGCCTAGAAGCCCGTAAACCCATTGAAATAGCATTGGGGGTTTAAATTCGTTAGGCCCCGCCCCTTTTGGTCCAGAAGCCCAGAATACCATTCATAGTATAGACCTCGACATGGCTGATGGTTGAGATACTTTTGGCCACGCCCCTTTTGCCTAGAAGCCCCTAAACCCATTGAAATAGCTTTGGGGGTTTAAATTCGTTAGGCCCCGCCCCTTTGGGTTCAGAAGCCCAGAATACCATTCATAGTATAGACCTTGATATGGCTGAGGGTTGAGATACTTTTGACCACGCCCCTTTTGCCTAGAAGCCCCTAAACCCATTGAAATTGCATTGGGGGTTTAAATTCGTTAGGCCCCGCCCCTTTGGGTCCAGAAGCCCAGAATACCATTCATAGTATAGACCTCGACATGGCTGAGGGTTGAGATACTTTTGGTCACGCCCCTTTTGCCTAGAAGCCCCTAAACCTATATAAATAGCATTGGGGGTTTAAATTCGTTAGGCCCCGCCCCTTTTGGTCCAGAAGCCCAGAATACCATTCATAGTATAGACCTCGACATGGCTGATGGTTAAGATACTTTTGGCCACGCCCCTTTTGCCTAGAAGCCCCTAAACCCATTGAAATAGCTTTGGGGGTTGAAATTCGTTAGGCCCCGCCCCTTTGGGTCCAGAAGCCCAGAATACCATTCATAGTATAGACCTCGACATGGCTGAGGGTTGAGATACTTTTGGCCACGCCTCTTTTGCCTAGACGCCCCTAAACCTATTGAAATAGCATTGGGGGTTTAAATTCGTTAGGCCCTGCCCCTTTTGGTCCAGAAGCCCAGAATACCATTTATAGTATAGACTTCGACATGGCTGATGGTTAAGATACTTTTGGCCACGCCCCTTTTGCCTAGAAGCCCCTAAACCCATTGAAATAGCTTTGGGGGTTTAAATTCGTTAGGCCCCGCCCCTTTGGGTCCAGAAGCCCAGAATACCATTCATAGTATAGACCTCGACATGGCTGAGGGTTGAGATACTTTTGGCCACGCCTCTTTTGCCTAGAAGCCCCTAAACCCATTGAAATAGCATTGGGGGTTTAAATTCGTTAGGCCCCGCCCCTTTGGGTCCAGAAGCCCAGAATACCATTCATAGTATAGACCTCGACATGGCTGAGGGTTGAGATACTTTTGGCCACGCCCCTTTTGCCTAGAAGCCCCTAAACCTATATAAATAGCATTGGGGGTTTAAATTCGTTAGGCCCCGCCCCTTTGGGTCCAGAAGCCCAGAATACCATTCATAGTATAGACCTCGACATGGCTGAGGGTAGAGATACTTTTGGCCACGCCCCTTTTGCCTAGAAGCCCGTAAACCCATTGAAATAGCATTGGGGTTTAAATTCGTTAGGCCCCGCCCCTTTGGGTCCAGAAGCCCAGAATACCATTCATAGTATAGACCTCGACATGGCTGAGGGTTGATATACTTTTGGCCACGCCCCTTTTGCCTAGAAGCCCCTAAACCCATTGAAATAGCTTTGGGGGTTTAAATTCGTTAGGCCCCGCCCCTTTGGGTCTAGAAGCCCAGAATACCATTCATAGTATAGACCTCGACATGGCTGAGGGTTGAGATACTTTTGGCCACGCCCCTTTTGCCTAGAAGCCCCTAAACCCATTGAAATAGCATTGGGGGTTTAAATTCGTTAGGCCCCGCCCCTTTGGGTCCAGAAGCCCAGAATACCATTCATAGTACAGACCTCGACATGGCTGAGGGTTGAGATACTTTTGGCCACGCCCCTTTTGCCTAGAAGCACCTAAACCCATTGAAATAGCATTGGGGGTTTAAATTCGTTAGGCCCCGCCCCTTTGGGTCCAGAAGCCCAGAATACCATTCATAGTATAGACCTCGACATGGCTGAGGGTTAAGATACTTTTGGCCACGCCCCTTTTGCCTAGAAGCCCCTAAACCCATTGAAATAGCATTGGGGGTTTAAATTCGTTAGGCCCCGCCCCTTTTTATCCAGAAGCCCAGAATACCATTCATAGTATAGACCTCGACATGGCTGATGGTTGAGATACTTTTGGCCACGCCCCTTTTGCCTAGAAGCCCCTAAACCCATTGAAATAGCTTTGGGGGTTTAAATTCGTTAGGCCCCGCCCCTTTGGGTTCAGAAGCCCAGAATACCATGCATAGTACAGACCTCGACATGGCTGAGGGTTGAGATACTTTTGGCCACGCCCCTTTTGCCTAGAAGCCCGTAAACCCATTGAAATAGCATTGGGGGTTTAAATTCGTTAGGCCCCGCCCCTTTGGGTCCAGAAGCCCAGAATACCATTCATAGTATAGACCTCGACATGGCTGAGGGTTGAGATACTTTTGGCCACGCCCCTTTTGCCTAGAAGCCCCTAAACCCATTGAAATAGCATTGGGGGTTTAAATTCGTTAGGCCCCGCCCCTTTGGGTCCAGAAGCCCAGAATACCATTCATAGTATAGTCCTCGACATGGCTGAGGGTTGAGATACTTTTGGCCACGCCCCTTTTGCCTAGAAGCCCCTAAACCTATTGAAATAGCATTGGGGGTTTAAATTCGTTAGGCCCGGACCCTTTGGGTCCAGAAGCCCAGAATACCATTCATAGTATAGACCTCGACATGGCTGAGGGTTGAGATACTTTTGGCCACGCCCCTTTTGCCTAGAAGCCCGTAAACCCATTGAAATAGCATTGGGGGTTTAAATTCGTTAGGCCCCGCCCCTTTGGGTCCAGAAGCCCAGAATACCATTCATAGTATAGACCTCGACATGGCTGAGGGTTGAGATACTTTTGGCCACGCCCCTTTCGCCTAGAAGCCCCTAAACCCATTGAAATAGAATTGGGGGTTTAAATTCGTTAGGCCCCGCCCCTTTGGGTCCAGAAGCCCAGAATACCATTCATAGTATAGACCTCGACATGGCTGAGGGTTGAGATACTTTTGGCCACGCCCCTTTTGCCTAGAAGCCCCTAAACCCATTGAAATAGCATTGGGGGTTTAAATTCGTTAGGCCCCGCCCCTTTGGGTCCAGAAGCCCAGAATACCATTCATAGTATAGACCTCGACATGGCTGAGGGTTGAGATACTTTTGGCCACGCCCCTTTTGCCTAGAAGCCCCTAAACCCATTGAAATAGCAATGGGGGTTTAAATTCGTTAGGCCCCGCCCCTTCTGGTCCAGAAGCCCAGAATACCATTCATAGTACAGACCTCGACATGGCTGAGGGTTGAGATAATTTTGGCCATGCCCCTTTTGCCTAGAAGCCCCTAAACCCATTGAAATAGCATTGGGGGTTTAAATTCGTTAGGCCCCGCCCCTTTGGGTCCAGAAGCCCAGAATACCATTCATAGTACAGACCTCGACATGGCTGAGGGTTGAGATACTTTTGGCCACGCCCCTTTTGCCTAGAAGCCCGTAAACCCATTGAAATAGCATTGGGGGTTTAAATTCGTTAGGCCCCGCCCCTTTGGGTCCAGAAGCCCAGAATACCATTCATAGTATAGACCTCGACATGGCTGAGGGTTGAGATACTTTTAGCCACGCCCCTTTTGCCTAGAAGCCACTAAACCCATTGAAATAGCTTTGGGGGTTTAAATTCGTTAGGCCCCGCCCCTTTGGGTCCAGAAGCCCAGAATACCATTCATAGTATAGACCTCGACATGGCTGAGGGTTGAGATACTTTTGGCCATGCCCCTTTTGCCTAGAAGCCCCTAAACCCATTGAAATATCATTGGGGGTTTAAATTCGTTAGGCCCCGCCCCTTTGGGTCCAGAAGCCCAGAATACCATTCATAGTATAGACCTCGACATGGCTGAGGGTTGAGATACTTTTGGCCACGCCTCTTTTGCCTAGACGCCCCTAAACCTATTGAAATAGCATTGGGGGTTTAAATTCGTTAGGCCCCGCCCCTTTTGGTCCAGAAGCCCAGAATACCATTCATAGTATAGACCTTGACATGGCTGATGGTTAAGATACTTTTGGCCACGCCCCTTTTGCCTAGAAGCCCCTAAACCCATTGAAATAGCTTTGGGGGTTTAAATTCGTTAGGCCCCGCCCCTTTGGGTCCAGAAGCCCAGAATACCATTCATAGTATAGACCTCGACATGGCTGAGGGTTGAGATACTTTTGGCCACGCCTCTTTTGCCTAGAAGCCCCTAAACCCATTGAAATAGCATTGGGGGTTTAAATTCGTTAGGCCCCGCCCCTTTGGGTCCAGTAGCCCAGAATACCATTCATAGTATAGACCTCGACATGGCTGAGGGTTAAGATACTTTTGGCCACGCCCCTTTTGCCTAGAAGCCCCTAAACCCATTGAAATAGAATTGGGGGTTTAAATTCGTTAGGCCCCGCCCCTTTGGGTCCAGAAGCCCAGAATACCATTCATAGTATAGACCTCGACATGGCTGAGGGTTGAGATACTTTTGGCCACCCCCCTTTTGCCTAGAAGCCCCTAAACCTATATAAATAGCATTGGGGGTTTAAATTCGTTAGGCCCCGCCCCTTTGGGCCCAGAAGCCCAGAATACCATTCATAGTATAGACCTCGACATGGCTGAGGGTTTAGATACTTTTGGCCACGCCCCTTTTGCCTAGAAGCCCGTAAACCCATTGAAATAGCATTGGGGTTTAAATTCGTTAGGCCCCGCCCCTTTGGGTCCAGTAGCCCAGAATACCATTCATAGTATAGACCTCGACATGGCTGAGGGTTGAGATACTTTTGGCCACGCCCCTTTTGCCTAGAAGCCCCTAAACCCATTGAAATAGCATTGGGGGTTTAAATTCGTTAGGCCCCGCCCCTTTGGGTCCAGAAGCCCAGAATACCATTCATAGTATAGACCTCGACATGGCTGAGGGTTGAGATACTTTTGGCCACGCCCCTTTTGCCTAGAAGCCCCTAAACCCATTGAAATAGCAATGGGGGTTTAAATTCGTTAGGCCCCGCCCCTTCTGGTCCAGAAGCCCAGAATACCATTCATAGTACAGACCTCGACATGGCTGAGGGTTGAGATAATTTTGGCCATGCCCCTTTTGCCTAGAAGCCCCTAAACCCATTGAAATAGCATTGGGGGTTTAAATTCGTTAGGCCCCGCCCCTTTGGGTCCAGAAGCCCAGAATACCATTCATAGTACAGACCTCGACATGGCTGAGGGTTGAGATACTTTTGGCCACGCCCCTTTTGCCTAGAAGCCCGTAAACCCATTGAAATAGCATTGGGGGTTTAAATTCGTTAGGCCCCGCCCCTTTGGGTCCAGAAGCCCAGAATACCATTCATAGTATAGACCTCGACATGGCTGAGGGTTGAGATACTTTTAGCCACGCCCCTTTTGCCTAGAAGCCACTAAACCCATTGAAATAGCTTTGGGGGTTTAAATTCGTTAGGCCCCGCCCCTTTGGGTCCAGAAGCCCAGAATACCATTCATAGTATAGACCTCGACATGGCTGAGGGTTGAGATACTTTTGGCCATGCCCCTTTTGCCTAGAAGCCCCTAAACCCATTGAAATAGCATTGGGGGTTTAAATTCGTTAGGCCCCGCCCCTTTGGGTCCAGAAGCCTAGAATACCATTCATAGTATAGACCTCGACATGGCTGAGGGTTGAGATACTTTTGGCCACGCCTCTTTTGCCTAGACGCCCCTAAACCTATTGAAATAGCATTGGGGGTTTAAATTCGTTAGGCCCCGCCCCTTTTGGTCCAGAAGCCCAGAATACCATTCATAGTATAGACCTTGACATGGCTGATGGTTAAGATACTTTTGGCCACGCCCCTTTTGCCTAGAAGCCCCTAAACCCATTGAAATAGCTTTGGGGGTTTAAATTCGTTAGGCCCCGCCCCTTTGGGTCCAGAAGCCCAGAATACCATTCATAGTATAGACCTCGACATGGCTGAGGGTTGAGATACTTTTGGCCACGCCTCTTTTGCCTAGAAGCCCCTAAACCCATTGAAATAGCATTGGGGGTTTAAATTCGTTAGGCCCCGCCCCTTTGGGTCCAGTAGCCCAGAATACCATTCATAGTATAGACCTCGACATGGCTGAGGGTTAAGATACTTTTGGCCACGCCCCTTTTGCCTAGAAGCCCCTAAACCCATTGAAATAGAATTGGGGGTTTAAATTCGTTAGGCCCCGCCCCTTTGGGTCCAGAAGCCCAGAATACCATTCATAGTATAGACCTCGACATGGCTGAGGGTTGAGATACTTTTGGCCACGCCCCTTTTGCCTAGAAGCCCCTAAACCTATATAAATAGCATTGGGGGTTTAAATTCGTTAGGCCCCGCCCCTTTGGGCCCAGAAGCCCAGAATACCATTCATAGTATAGACCTCGACATGGCTGAGGGTTGAGATACTTTTGGCCACGCCCCTTTTGCCTAGAAGCCCGTAAACCCATTGAAATAGCATTGGGGTTTAAATTCGTTAGGCCCCGCCCCTTTGGGTCCAGTAGCCCAGAATACCATTCATAGTATAGACCTCGACATGGCTGAGGGTTGAGATACTTTTGGCCACGCCCCTTTTGCCTAGAAGCCCCTAAACCCATTGAAATAGAATTGGGGGTTTAAATTCGTTAGTCCCCGCCCCTTTGGGTCCAGAAGCCCAGAATACCATTCATAGTATAGACCTCGACATGGCTGAGGGTTGAGATACTTTTGGCCACGCCCCTTTTTCCTAGAAGCCACTAAACCCATTGAAATAGCTTTGGGGGTTTAAATTCGTTAGGCCCCGCCCCTTTGGGTCCAGAAGCCCAGAATACCATTCATAGTATAGACCTCGACATGGCTGAGGGTTGAGATACTTTTGGCCACGCCCCTTTTGCCTAGAAGCCCCTAAACCTATATAAATAGCATTGGGTGTTTAAATTCGTTTGGCCCCGCCCCTTTGGGTCCAGAAGCCCAGAATACCATTCATAGTATAGACCTCGACATGGCTGAGGGTTGAGATACTTTTGGCCACGCCCCTTTTGCCTAGAAGCCCCTAAACCTATTGAAATAGCATTGGGGGTTTAAATTCGTTAGGCCCGGCCCCTTTGGGTCCAGAAGCCCAGAATACCATTCATAGTACAGACCTCGACATGGCTGAGGGTAGAGATACTTTTGGCCACGCCCCTTTTGCCTAGAAGCCCGTAAACCCATTGAAATAGCATTGGGGGTTTAAATTTGTTAGGCCCCGCCCCATTGGGTCCAGCAGCCCAGAATACCATTCATAGTATAGACCTCGACATGGCTGAGGGTTGAGATACTTTTGGCCATGCCCCTTTTGCCTAGAAGCCCCTAAACCCATTGAAATAGCTTTGGGGGTTTAAATTCGTTAGGCCCCGCCCCTTTGGGTCCAGAAGCCCAGAATACCATTCATAGTATAGACCTCGACATGGCTGAGGGTTGAGATACTTTTGGCCACGCCCCTTTTGCCTAGAAGCCCCTAAACCCATTGAAATAGCATTGGGGGTTTAAATTCGTTAGGCCCCGCCCCTTTGGGTCCAGAAGCCCAGAATACCATTCATAGTACAGACCTCGACATGGCTGAGGGTTGAGATACTTTTGGCCACGCCCCTTTTGCCTAGAAGCCCCTAAACCCATTGAAATAGCATTGGGGGGTTTAAATTCGTTAGGCCCCGCCCCTTTGGGTCCAGAAGCCCAGAATACCATTCATAGCATAGACCTCGACATGGCTGAGGGTTGAGATACATTTGGCCACGCCCCTTTTGCCTAGAAGCCCCTAAACCCATTGAAATAGCATTGGGGGTTTAAATTCGTTAGGCCCCGCCCCTTTGGGTCCAGAAGCCCAGAATACCATTCATAGCATAGACCTCGACATGGCTGAGGGTTGAGATACATTTGGCCACGCCCCTTTTGCCTAGAAGCCCCTAAACCCATTGAAATAGCATTGGGGGTTTAAATTCGTTAGGCCCCGCCCCTTTTGGTCCAGAAGCCCAGAATACCATTCATAGTATAGACCTCGACATGGCTGATGGTTGAGATACTTTTGGCCACGCCCCTTTTGCCTAGAAGCCCCTAAACCCATTGAAATAGCTTTGGGGGTTTAAATTCGTTAGGCCCCGCCCCTTTGGGTTCAGAAGCCCAGAATACCATTCATAGTATAGACCTTGATATGGCTGAGGGTTGATATACTTTTGGCCACGCCCCTTTTGCCTAGAAGCCCCTAAACCCATTGAAATTGCATTGGGGGTTTAAATTCGTTAGGCCCCGCCCCTTTGGGTCCAGAAGCCCAGAATACCATTCACAGTATAGACCTCGACATGGCTGAGGGTTGAGATACTTTTGGTCACGCCCCTTTTGCCTAGAAGCCCCTAAACCTATATAAATAGCATTGGGGGTTTAAATTCGTTAGGCCCCGCCCCTTTTGGTCCAGAAGCCCAGAATACCATTCATAGTATAGACCTCGACATGGCTGATGGTTAAGATACTTTTGGCCACGCCCCTTTTGCCTAGAAGCCCCTAAACCCATTGAAATTGCATTGGGGGTTTAAATTCGTTAGGCCCCGCCCCTTTGGGTCCAGAAGCCCAGAATACCATTCACAGTATAGACCTCGACATGGCTGAGGGTTGAGATACTTTTGGTCACGCCCCTTTTGCCTAGAAGCCCCTAAACCTATATAAATAGCATTGGGGGTTTAAATTCGTTAGGCCCCGCCCCTTTTGGTCCAGAAGCCCAGAATACCATTCATAGTATAGACCTCGACATGGCTGATGGTTAAGATACTTTTGGCCACGCCCCTTTTGCCTAGAAGCCCCTAAACCCATTGAAATAGCTTTGGGGGTTGAAATTCGTTAGGCCCCGCCCCTTTGGGTCCAGAAGCCCAGAATACCATTCATAGTATAGACCTCGACATGGCTGAGGGTTGAGATACTTTTGGCCACGCCTGTTTTGCCTAGACGCCCCTAAACCTATTGAAATAGCATTGGGGGTTTAAATTCGTTAGGCCCCGCCCCTTTTGGTCCAGAAGCCCAGAATACCATTCATAGTATAGACCTCGACATGGCTGATGGTTAAGATACTTTTGGCCACGCCCCTTTTGCCTAGAAGCCCCTAAACCCATTGAAATAGCTTTGGGGGTTTAAATTCGTTAGGCCACGCCCCTTTGGGTCCAGAAGCCCAGAATACCATTCATAGTATAGACCTCGACATGGCTGAGGGTTGAGATACTTTTGGCCACGCCCCTTTTGCCTAGAAGCCCCTAAACCCATTGAAATAGCTTTGGGGGTTTAAATTCGTTAGGCCCCGCCCCTTTGGGTTCAGAAGCCCAGAATACCATTCATAGTATAGACCTTGATATGGCTGAGGGTTGATATACTTTTGGCCACGCCCCTTTTGCCTAGAAGCCCCTAAACCCATTGAAATTGCATTGGGGGTTTAAATTCGTTAGGCCCCGCCCCTTTGGGTCCAGAAGCCCAGAATACCATTCATAGTATAGACCTCGACATGGCTGAGGGTTGAGATACTTTTGGTCACGCCCCTTTTGCCTAGAAGCCCCTAAACCTATATAAATAGCATTGGGGGTTTAAATTCGTTAGGCCCCGCCCCTTTTGGTCCAGAAGCCCAGAATACCATTCATAGTATAGACCTCGACATGGCTGATGGTTAAGATACTTTTGGCCACGCCCCTTTTGCCTAGAAGCCCCTAAACCCATTGAAATAGCTTTGGGGGTTGAAATTCGTTAGGCCCCGCCCCTTTGGGTCCAGAAGCCCAGAATACCATTCATAGTATAGACCTCGACATGGCTGAGGGTTGAGATACTTTTGGCCACGCCCCTTTTACCTAGAAGCCCCTAAACCCATTGAAATAGCATTGGGGGTTTAAATTCGTTAGGCCCCGCCCCTTTTGGTCCAGAAGCCCAGAATACCATTCATAGTATAGACCTCGACATGGCTGAGGGTTGAGATACTTTTGGCCACGCCCCTTTTGCCTAGAAGCCCCTAAACCCATTGAAATAGCATTGGGGGTTTAAATTCGTTAGGCCCCGCCCCTTCTGGTCCAGAAGCCCAGAATACCATTCATAGTACAGACCTCGACATGGCTGAGGGTTGAGATACTTTTGGCCATGCCCCTTTTGGCTAGAAGCCCCTAAACCCATTGAAATAGCATTGGGGGTTTAAATTCGTTAGGCCCCGCCCCTTTGGGTCCAGAAGCCCAGAATACCATTCATAGTATAGACCTCGACATGGCTGAGGGTTGAGATACTTTTGGCCACGCCCCTTTTGCCTAGAAGCCCCTAAACCCATTGAAATAGCATTGGGGGTTTAAATTCGTTAGGCCCCGCCCCTTTGGGTCCAGAAGCCCAGAATACCATTCATAGTATAGTCCTCGACATGGCTGAGGGTTGAGATACTTTTGGCCACGCCCCTTTTGCCTAGAAGCCCCTAAACCTATTGAAATAGCATTGGGGGTTTAAATTCGTTAGGCCCGGACCCTTTGGGTCCAGAAGCCCAGAATACCATTCATAGTATAGACCTCGACATGGCTGAGGGTTGAGATACTTTTGGCCACGCCCCTTTTGCCTAGAAGCCCGTAAACCCATTGAAATAGCATTGGGGGTTTAAATTCGTTAGGCCCCGCCCCTTTGGGTCCAGAAGCCCAGAATACCATTCATAGTATAGACCTCGACATGGCTGAGGGTTGAGATACTTTTGGCCACGCCCCTTTCGCCTAGAAGCCCCTAAACCCATTGAAATAGAATTGGGGGTTTAAATTCGTTAGGCCCCGCCCCTTTGGGTCCAGAAGCCCAGAATACCATTCATAGTATAGACCTCGACATGGCTGAGGGTTGAGATACTTTTGGCCACGCCCCTTTTGCCTAGAAGCCCCTAAACCCATTGAAATAGCATTGGGGGTTTAAATTCGTTAGGCCCCGCCCCTTTGGGTCCAGAAGCCCAGAATACCATTCATAGTATAGACCTCGACATGGCTGAGGGTTGAGATACTTTTGGCCACGCCCCTTTTGCCTAGAAGCCCCTAAACCCATTGAAATAGCAATGGGGGTTTAAATTCGTTAGGCCCCGCCCCTTCTGGTCCAGAAGCCCAGAATACCATTCATAGTACAGACCTCGACATGGCTGAGGGTTGAGATAATTTTGGCCATGCCCCTTTTGCCTAGAAGCCCCTAAACCCATTGAAATAGCATTGGGGGTTTAAATTCGTTAGGCCCCGCCCCTTTGGGTCCAGAAGCCCAGAATACCATTCATAGTACAGACCTCGACATGGCTGAGGGTTGAGATACTTTTGGCCACGCCACTTTTGCCTAGAAGCCCGTAAACCCATTGAAATAGCATTGGGGGTTTAAATTCGTTAGGCCCCGCCCCTTTGGGTCCAGAAGCCCAGAATACCATTCATAGTATAGACCTCGACATGGCTGAGGGTTGAGATACTTTTAGCCACGCCCCTTTTGCCTAGAAGCCACTAAACCCATTGAAATAGCTTTGGGGGTTTAAATTCGTTAGGCCCCGCCCCTTTGGGTCCAGAAGCCCAGAATACCATTCATAGTATAGACCTCGACATGGCTGAGGGTTGAGATACTTTTGGCCATGCCCCTTTTGCCTAGAAGCCCCTAAACCCATTGAAATATCATTGGGGGTTTAAATTCGTTAGGCCCCGCCCCTTTGGGTCCAGAAGCCCAGAATACCATTCATAGTATAGACCTCGACATGGCTGAGGGTTGAGATACTTTTGGCCACGCCTCTTTTGCCTAGACGCCCCTAAACCTATTGAAATAGCATTGGGGGTTTAAATTCGTTAGGCCCCGCCCCTTTTGGTCCAGAAGCCCAGAATACCATTCATAGTATAGACCTTGACATGGCTGATGGTTAAGATACTTTTGGCCACGCCCCTTTTGCCTAGAAGCCCCTAAACCCATTGAAATAGCTTTGGGGGTTTAAATTCGTTAGGCCCCGCCCCTTTGGGTCCAGAAGCCCAGAATACCATTCATAGTATAGACCTCGACATGGCTGAGGGTTGAGATACTTTTGGCCACGCCTCTTTTGCCTAGAAGCCCCTAAACCCATTGAAATAGCATTGGGGGTTTAAATTCGTTAGGCCCCGCCCCTTTGGGTCCAGTAGCCCAGAATACCATTCATAGTATAGACCTCGACATGGCTGAGGGTTAAGATACTTTTGGCCACGCCCCTTTTGCCTAGAAGCCCCTAAACCCATTGAAATAGAATTGGGGGTTTAAATTCGTTAGGCCCCGCCCCTTTGGGTCCAGAAGCCCAGAATACCATTCATAGTATAGACCTCGACATGGCTGAGGGTTGAGATACTTTTGGCCACCCCCCTTTTGCCTAGAAGCCCCTAAACCTATATAAATAGCATTGGGGGTTTAAATTCGTTAGGCCCCGCCCCTTTGGGCCCAGAAGCCCAGAATACCATTCATAGTATAGACCTCGACATGGCTGAGGGTTGAGATACTTTTGGCCACGCCCCTTTTGCCTAGAAGCCCGTAAACCCATTGAAATAGCATTGGGGTTTAAATTCGTTAGGCCCCGCCCCTTTGGGTCCAGTAGCCCAGAATACCATTCATAGTATAGACCTCGACATGGCTGAGGGTTGAGATACTTTTGGCCACGCCCCTTTTGCCTAGAAGCCCCTAAACCCATTGAAATAGCATTGGGGGTTTAAATTCGTTAGGCCCCGCCCCTTTGGGTCCAGAAGCCCAGAATACCATTCATAGTATAGACCTCGACATGGCTGAGGGTTGAGATACTTTTGGCCACGCCCCTTTTGCCTAGAAGCCCCTAAACCCATTGAAATAGCAATGGGGGTTTAAATTCGTTAGGCCCCGCCCCTTCTGGTCCAGAAGCCCAGAATACCATTCATAGTACAGACCTCGACATGGCTGAGGGTTGAGATAATTTTGGCCATGCCCCTTTTGCCTAGAAGCCCCTAAACCCATTGAAATAGCATTGGGGGTTTAAATTCGTTAGGCCCCGCCCCTTTGGGTCCAGAAGCCCAGAATACCATTCATAGTACAGACCTCGACATGGCTGAGGGTTGAGATACTTTTGGCCACGCCCCTTTTGCCTAGAAGCCCGTAAACCCATTGAAATAGCATTGGGGGTTTAAATTCGTTAGGCCCCGCCCCTTTGGGTCCAGAAGCCCAGAATACCATTCATAGTATAGACCTCGACATGGCTGAGGGTTGAGATACTTTTAGCCACGCCCCTTTTGCCTAGAAGCCACTAAACCCATTGAAATAGCTTTGGGGGTTTAAATTCGTTAGGCCCCGCCCCTTTGGGTCCAGAAGCCCAGAATACCATTCATAGTATAGACCTCGACATGGCTGAGGGTTGAGATACTTTTGGCCATGCCCCTTTTGCCTAGAAGCCCCTAAACCCATTGAAATAGCATTGGGGGTTTAAATTCGTTAGGCCCCGCCCCTTTGGGTCCAGAAGCCTAGAATACCATTCATAGTATAGACCTCGACATGGCTGAGGGTTGAGATACTTTTGGCCACGCCTCTTTTGCCTAGACGCCCCTAAACCTATTGAAATAGCATTGGGGGTTTAAATTCGTTAGGCCCCGCCCCTTTTGGTCCAGAAGCCCAGAATACCATTCATAGTATAGACCTTGACATGGCTGATGGTTAAGATACTTTTGGCCACGCCCCTTTTGCCTAGAAGCCCCTAAACCCATTGAAATAGCTTTGGGGGTTTAAATTCGTTAGGCCCCGCCCCTTTGGGTCCAGAAGCCCAGAATACCATTCATAGTATAGACCTCGACATGGCTGAGGGTTGAGATACTTTTGGCCACGCCTCTTTTGCCTAGAAGCCCCTAAACCCATTGAAATAGCATTGGGGGTTTAAATTCGTTAGGCCCCGCCCCTTTGGGTCCAGTAGCCCAGAATACCATTCATAGTATAGACCTCGACATGGCTGAGGGTTAAGATACTTTTGGCCACGCCCCTTTTGCCTAGAAGCCCCTAAACCCATTGAAATAGAATTGGGGGTTTAAATTCGTTAGGCCCCGCCCCTTTGGGTCCAGAAGCCCAGAATACCATTCATAGTATAGACCTCGACATGGCTGAGGGTTGAGATACTTTTGGCCACGCCCCTTTTGCCTAGAAGCCCCTAAACCTATATAAATAGCATTGGGGGTTTAAATTCGTTAGGCCCCGCCCCTTTGGGCCCAGAAGCCCAGAATACCATTCATAGTATAGACCTCGACATGGCTGAGGGTTGAGATACTTTTGGCCACGCCCCTTTTGCCTAGAAGCCCGTAAACCCATTGAAATAGCATTGGGGTTTAAATTCGTTAGGCCCCGCCCCTTTGGGTCCAGTAGCCCAGAATACCATTCATAGTATAGACCTCGACATGGCTGAGGGTTGAGATACTTTTGGCCACGCCCCTTTTGCCTAGAAGCCCCTAAACCCATTGAAATAGAATTGGGGGTTTAAATTCGTTAGTCCCCGCCCCTTTGGGTCCAGAAGCCCAGAATACCATTCATAGTATAGACCTCGACATGGCTGAGGGTTGAGATACTTTTGGCCACGCCCCTTTTTCCTAGAAGCCACTAAACCCATTGAAATAGCTTTGGGGGTTTAAATTCGTTAGGCCCCGCCCCTTTGGGTCCAGAAGCCCAGAATACCATTCATAGTATAGACCTCGACATGGCTGAGGGTTGAGATACTTTTGGCCACGCCCCTTTTGCCTAGAAGCCCCTAAACCTATATAAATAGCATTGGGTGTTTAAATTCGTTTGGCCCCGCCCCTTTGGGTCCAGAAGCCCAGAATACCATTCATAGTATAGACCTCGACATGGCTGAGGGTTGAGATACTTTTGGCCACGCCCCTTTTGCCTAGAAGCCCCTAAACCTATTGAAATAGCATTGGGGGTTTAAATTCGTTAGGCCCGGCCCCTTTGGGTCCAGAAGCCCAGAATACCATTCATAGTATAGACCTCGACATGGCTGAGGGTTGAGATACTTTTGGCCACGCCCCTATTGCCTAGAAGCACGTAAACCCATTGAAATAGCATTGGGGGTTTAAATTCGTTAGGCCCCGCCCCTTTGGGTCCAGAAGCCCAGAATACCATTCATAGTATAGACCTCGACATGGCTGAGGGTTGAGATACTTTTGGCCACGCCCATTTTGCCTAGAAGCCCCAAAACCCATTGAAATAGCATTGGGGGTTTAAATTCGTTAGGCCCCGCCCCTTTGGGTCCAGAAGCCCAGAATACCATTCATAGTACAGACCTCGACATGGCTGAGGGTAGAGATACTTTTGGCCACGCCCCTTTTGCCTAGAAGCCCGTAAACCCATTGAAATAGCATTGGGGGTTTAAATTTGTTAGGCCCCGCCCCATTGGGTCCAGCAGCCCAGAATACCATTCATAGTATAGACCTCGACATGGCTGAGGGTTGAGATACTTTTGGCCATGCCCCTTTTGCCTAGAAGCCCCTAAACCCATTGAAATAGCTTTGGGGGTTTAAATTCGTTAGGCCCCGCCCCTTTGGGTCCAGAAGCCCAGAATACCATTCATAGTATAGACCTCGACATGGCTGAGGGTTGAGATACTTTTGGCCACGCCCCTTTTGCCTAGAAGCCCCTAAACCCATTGAAATAGCATTGGGGGTTTAAATTCGTTAGGCCCCGCCCCTTTGGGTCCAGAAGCCCAGAATACCATTCATAGTACAGACCTCGACATGGCTGAGGGTTGAGATACTTTTGGCCACGCCCCTTTTGCCTAGAAGCCCCTAAACCCATTGAAATAGCATTGGGGGGTTTAAATTCGTTAGGCCCCGCCCCTTTGGGTCCAGAAGCCCAGAATACCATTCATAGCATAGACCTCGACATGGCTGAGGGTTGAGATACATTTGGCCACGCCCCTTTTGCCTAGAAGCCCCTAAACCCATTGAAATAGCATTGGGGGTTTAAATTCGTTAGGCCCCGCCCCTTTGGGTCCAGAAGCCCAGAATACCATTCATAGCATAGACCTCGACATGGCTGAGGGTTGAGATACATTTGGCCACGCCCCTTTTGCCTAGAAGCCCCTAAACCCATTGAAATAGCATTGGGGGTTTAAATTCGTTAGGCCCCGCCCCTTTTGGTCCAGAAGCCCAGAATACCATTCATAGTATAGACCTCGACATGGCTGATGGTTGAGATACTTTTGGCCACGCCCCTTTTGCCTAGAAGCCCCTAAACCCATTGAAATAGCTTTGGGGGTTTAAATTCGTTAGGCCCCGCCCCTTTGGGTTCAGAAGCCCAGAATACCATTCATAGTATAGACCTTGATATGGCTGAGGGTTGATATACTTTTGGCCACGCCCCTTTTGCCTAGAAGCCCCTAAACCCATTGAAATTGCATTGGGGGTTTAAATTCGTTAGGCCCCGCCCCTTTGGGTCCAGAAGCCCAGAATACCATTCACAGTATAGACCTCGACATGGCTGAGGGTTGAGATACTTTTGGTCACGCCCCTTTTGCCTAGAAGCCCCTAAACCTATATAAATAGCATTGGGGGTTTAAATTCGTTAGGCCCCGCCCCTTTTGGTCCAGAAGCCCAGAATACCATTCATAGTATAGACCTCGACATGGCTGATGGTTAAGATACTTTTGGCCACGCCCCTTTTGCCTAGAAGCCCCTAAACCCATTGAAATTGCATTGGGGGTTTAAATTCGTTAGGCCCCGCCCCTTTGGGTCCAGAAGCCCAGAATACCATTCACAGTATAGACCTCGACATGGCTGAGGGTTGAGATACTTTTGGTCACGCCCCTTTTGCCTAGAAGCCCCTAAACCTATATAAATAGCATTGGGGGTTTAAATTCGTTAGGCCCCGCCCCTTTTGGTCCAGAAGCCCAGAATACCATTCATAGTATAGACCTCGACATGGCTGATGGTTAAGATACTTTTGGCCACGCCCCTTTTGCCTAGAAGCCCCTAAACCCATTGAAATAGCTTTGGGGGTTGAAATTCGTTAGGCCCCGCCCCTTTGGGTCCAGAAGCCCAGAATACCATTCATAGTATAGACCTCGACATGGCTGAGGGTTGAGATACTTTTGGCCACGCCTGTTTTGCCTAGACGCCCCTAAACCTATTGAAATAGCATTGGGGGTTTAAATTCGTTAGGCCCCGCCCCTTTTGGTCCAGAAGCCCAGAATACCATTCATAGTATAGACCTCGACATGGCTGATGGTTAAGATACTTTTGGCCACGCCCCTTTTGCCTAGAAGCCCCTAAACCCATTGAAATAGCTTTGGGGGTTTAAATTCGTTAGGCCACGCCCCTTTGGGTCCAGAAGCCCAGAATACCATTCATAGTATAGACCTCGACATGGCTGAGGGTTGAGATACTTTTGGCCACGCCCCTTTTGCCTAGAAGCCCCTAAACCCATTGAAATAGCTTTGGGGGTTTAAATTCGTTAGGCCCCGCCCCTTTGGGTTCAGAAGCCCAGAATACCATTCATAGTATAGACCTTGATATGGCTGAGGGTTGATATACTTTTGGCCACGCCCCTTTTGCCTAGAAGCCCCTAAACCCATTGAAATTGCATTGGGGGTTTAAATTCGTTAGGCCCCGCCCCTTTGGGTCCAGAAGCCCAGAATACCATTCATAGTATAGACCTCGACATGGCTGAGGGTTGAGATACTTTTGGTCACGCCCCTTTTGCCTAGAAGCCCCTAAACCTATATAAATAGCATTGGGGGTTTAAATTCGTTAGGCCCCGCCCCTTTTGGTCCAGAAGCCCAGAATACCATTCATAGTATAGACCTCGACATGGCTGATGGTTAAGATACTTTTGGCCACGCCCCTTTTGCCTAGAAGCCCCTAAACCCATTGAAATAGCTTTGGGGGTTGAAATTCGTTAGGCCCCGCCCCTTTGGGTCCAGAAGCCCAGAATACCATTCATAGTATAGACCTCGACATGGCTGAGGGTTGAGATACTTTTGGCCACGCCCCTTTTACCTAGAAGCCCCTAAACCCATTGAAATAGCATTGGGGGTTTAAATTCGTTAGGCCCCGCCCCTTTTGGTCCAGAAGCCCAGAATACCATTCATAGTATAGACCTCGACATGGCTGAGGGTTGAGATACTTTTGGCCACGCCCCTTTTGCCTAGAAGCCCCTAAACCCATTGAAATAGCATTGGGGGTTTAAATTCGTTAGGCCCCGCCCCTTCTGGTCCAGAAGCCCAGAATACCATTCATAGTACAGACCTCGACATGGCTGAGGGTTGAGATACTTTTGGCCATGCCCCTTTTGGCTAGAAGCCCCTAAACCCATTGAAATAGCATTGGGGGTTTAAATTCGTTAGGCCCCGCCCCTTTGGGTCCAGAAGCCCAGAATACCATTCATAGTATAGACCTCGACATGGCTGAGGGTTGAGATACTTTTGGCCACGCCCCTTTTGCCTAGAAGCCCCTAAACCTATATAAATAGCATTGGGGGTTTAAATTCGTTTGGCCCCGCCCCTTTGGGTCCAGAAGCCCAGAATACCATTCATAGTATAGACCTCGACATGGCTGAGGGTTGAGATACTTTTGGCCACGCCCCTTTTGCCTAGAAGCCCCTAAACCTATTGAAATAGCATTGGGGGTTTAAATTCGTTAGGCCCGGCCCCTTTGGGTCCAGAAGCCCAGAATACCATTCATAGTATAGACCTCGACATGGCTGAGGGTTGAGATACTTTTGGCCACGCCCCTTTTGCCTAGAAGCACGTAAACCCATTGAAATAGCATTGGGGGTTTAAATTCGTTAGGCCCCGCCCCTTTGGGTCCAGAAGCCCAGAATACCATTCATAGTACAGACCTCGACATGGCTGAGGGTAGAGATACTTTTGGCCACGCCCCTTTTGCCTAGAAGCCCGTAAACCCATTGAAATAGCATTGGGGGTTTAAATTTGTTAGGCCCCGCCCCTTTGGGTCCAGTAGCCCAGAATACCATTCATAGTATAGACCTCGACATGGCTGAGGGTTGAGATACTTTTGGCCACGCCCCTTTTGCCTAGAAGCCCCTAAACCCATTGAAATAGAATTGGGGGTTTAAATTCGTTAGGCCCCGCCCCTTTTGGTCCAGAAGCCCAGAATACCATTCATAGTATAGACCTCGACATGGCTGAGGGTTGAGATACTTTTGGCCACGCCCCTTTTACCTAGAAGCCCCTAAACCCATTGAAATAGCATTGGGGGTTTAAATTCGTTAGGCCCCGCCCCTTTGGGTCCAGAAGCCCAGAATACCATTCATAGTATAGACCTCGACATAACTGAGGGTTGAGATACTTTTGGCCACGCCCCTTTTGCCTAGAAGCCCCTAAACCCATTGAAATAGCATTGGGGGTTTAAATTCGTTAGGCCCCGCCCCTTCTGGTCCAGAAGCCCAGAATACCATTCATAGTACAGACCTCGACATGGCTGAGGGTTGAGATACTTTTGGCCATGCCCCTTTTGGCTAGAAGCCCCTAAACCCATTGAAATAGCATTGGGGGTTTAAATTCGTTAGGCCCCGCCCCTTTGGGTCCAGAACCCCAGAATACCATTCATAGTACAGACCTCGACATGGCTAAGGGTTGAGATACTTTTGGCCACGCCCCTTTTGCCTAGAAGCCCGTAAACCCATTGAAATAGCATTGGGGGTTTAAATTCGTTAGGCCCCGCCCCTTTGGGTCCAGAAGCCCAGAATACCATTCATAGTATAGACCTCGACATGGCTGAGGGTTGAGATACTTTTGGCCACGCCCCTTTTGCCTAGAAGCCACTAAACCCATTGAAATAGCTTTGGGGGTTTAAATTCGTTAGGCCCCGCCCCTTTGGGTCCAGAAGCCCAGAATACCATTCATAGTATAGACCTCGACATGGCTGAGGGTTGAGATACTTTTGGCCATGCCCCTTTTGCCTAGAAGCCCCTAAACCCATTGAAATAGCATTGGGGGTTTAAATTCGTTAGGCCCCGCCCCTTTGGGTCCAGAAGCCCAGAATACCATTCATAGTACAGACCTCGACATGGCTGAGGGTTGAGATACTTTTGGCCACGCCCCTTTTGCCTAGAAGCCCCTAAACCCATTGAAATAGCATTGGGGGTTTAAATTCGTTAGGCCCCGCCCCTTCTGGTCCAGAAGCCCAGAATACCATTCATAGTACAGACCTCGACATGGCTGAGGGTTGAGATACTTTTGGCCATGCCCCTTTTGGCTAGAAGCCCCTAAACCCATTGAAATAGCATTGGGGGTTTAAATTCGTTAGGCCCCGCCCCTTTGGGTCCAGAACCCCAGAATACCATTCATAGTACAGACCTCGACATGGCTAAGGGTTGAGATACTTTTGGCCACGCCCCTTTTGCCTAGAAGCCCGTAAACCCATTGAAATAGCATTGGGGGTTTAAATTCGTTAGGCCCCGCCCCTTTGGGTCCAGAAGCCCAGAATACCATTCATAGTATAGACCTCGACATGGCTGAGGGTTGAGATACTTTTGGCCACGCCCCTTTTGCCTAGAAGCCACTAAACCCATTGAAATAGCTTTGGGGTTTAAATTCGTTAGGCCCCGCCCCTTTGGGTCCAGAAGCCCAGAATACCATTCATAGTATAGACCTCGACATGGCTGAGGGTTGAGATACTTTTGGCCATGCCCCTTTTGCCTAGAAGCCCCTAAACCCATTGAAATAGCATTGGGGGTTTAAATTCGTTAGGCCCCGCCCCTTTGGGTCCAGAAGCCCAGAATACCATTCATAGTACAGACCTCGACATGGCTGAGGGTTGAGATACTTTTGGCCACGCCCCTTTTGCCTAGAAGCCCCTAAACCCATTGAAATAGCATTGGGGGTTTAAATTCGTTAGGCCCCGCCCCTTTTGGTCCAGAAGCCCAGAATACCATTCATAGTATAGACCTCGACATGGCTGAGGGTTGAGATACTATTTGGCCACGCCCCTTTTGCCTAGAAGCCCCTAAACCCATTGAAATAGCATTGGGGGTTTAAATTCGTTAGGCCCCGCCCCTTCTGGTCCAGAAGCCCAGAATACCATTCATAGTACAGACCTCGACATGGCTGAGGGTTGAGATACTTTTGGCCATGCCCCTTTTGGCTAGAAGCCCCTAAACCCATTGAAATAGCATTGGGGGTTTAAATTCGTTAGGCCCCGCCCCTTTGGGTCCAGAAGCCCAGAATACCATTCATAGTATAGACCTCGACATGGCTGAGGGTTGAGATACTTTTGGCCACGCCCCTTTTGCCTAGAAGCCCCTAAACCTATATAAATAGCATTGGGGGTTTAAATTCGTTTGGCCCCGCCCCTTTGGGTCCAGAAGCCCAGAATACCATTCATAGTATAGACCTCGACATGGCTGAGGGTTGAGATACTTTTGGCCACGCCCCTTTTGCCTAGAAGCCCCTAAACCTATTGAAATAGCATTGGGGGTTTAAATTCGTTAGGCCCGGCCCCTTTGGGTCCAGAAGCCCAGAATACCATTCATAGTATAGACCTCGACATGGCTGAGGGTTGAGATACTTTTGGCCACGCCCCTTTTGCCTAGAAGCACGTAAACCCATTGAAATAGCATTGGGGGTTTAAATTCGTTAGGCCCCGCCCCTTTGGGTCCAGAAGCCCAGAATACCATTCATAGTACAGACCTCGACATGGCTGAGGGTAGAGATACTTTTGGCCACGCCCCTTTTGCCTAGAAGCCCGTAAACCCATTGAAATAGCATTGGGGGTTTAAATTTGTTAGGCCCCGCCCCTTTGGGTCCAGTAGCCCAGAATACCATTCATAGTATAGACCTCGACATGGCTGAGGGTTGAGATACTTTTGGCCACGCCCCTTTTGCCTAGAAGCCCCTAAACCCATTGAAATAGAATTGGGGGTTTAAATTCGTTAGGCCCCGCCCCTTTTGGTCCAGAAGCCCAGAATACCATTCATAGTATAGACCTCGACATGGCTGAGGGTTGAGATACTTTTGGCCACGCCCCTTTTACCTAGAAGCCCCTAAACCCATTGAAATAGCATTGGGGGTTTAAATTCGTTAGGCCCCGCCCCTTTGGGTCCAGAAGCCCAGAATACCATTCATAGTATAGACCTCGACATGGCTGAGGGTTGAGATACTTTTGGCCACGCCCATTTTGCCTAGAAGCCCCTAAACCCATTGAAATAGCATTGGGGGTTTAAATTCGTTAGGCCCCGCCCCTTCTGGTCCAGAAGCCCAGAATACCATTCATAGTACAGACCTCGACATGGCTGAGGGTTGAGATACTTTTGGCCATGCCCCTTTTGGCTAGAAGCCCCTAAACCCATTGAAATAGCATTGGGGGTTTAAATTCGTTAGGCCCCGCCCCTTTGGGTCCAGAACCCCAGAATACCATTCATAGTACAGACCTCGACATGGCTAAGGGTTGAGATACTTTTGGCCACGCCCCTTTTGCCTAGAAGCCCGTAAACCCATTGAAATAGCATTGGGGGTTTAAATTCGTTAGGCCCCGCCCCTTTGGGTCCAGAAGCCCAGAATACCATTCATAGTATAGACCTCGACATGGCTGAGGGTTGAGATACTTTTGGCCACGCCCCTTTTGCCTAGAAGCCACTAAACCCATTGAAATAGCTTTGGGGGTTTAAATTCGTTAGGCCCCGCCCCTTTGGGTCCAGAAGCCCAGAATACCATTCATAGTATAGACCTCGACATGGCTGAGGGTTGAGATACTTTTGGCCATGCCCCTTTTGCCTAGAAGCCCCTAAACCCATTGAAATAGCATTGGGGGTTTAAATTCGTTAGGCCCCGCCCCTTCTGGTCCAGAAGCCCAGAATACCATTCATAGTACAGACCTCGACATGGCTGAGGGTTGAGATACTTTTGGCCACGCCCCTTTTGCCTAGAAGCCCCTAAACCCATTGAAATAGCTTTGGGGGTTTAAATTCGTTAGGCCCCGCCCCTTTGGGTTCAGAAGCCCAGAATACCATTCATAGTATAGACCTTGATATGGCTGAGGGTTGATATACTTTTGGCCACGCCCCTTTTGTCTAGAAGCCCCTAAACCCATTGAAATAGCATTGGGGGTTTAAATTCGTTAGGCCCCGCCCCTTTGGGTCCAGAACCCCAGAATACCATTCATAGTACAGACCTCGACATGGCTAAGGGTTGAGATACTTTTGGCCACGCCCCTTTTGCCTAGAAGCCCGTAAACCCATTGAAATAGCATTGGGGGTTTAAATTCGTTAGGCCCCGCCCCTTTGGGTCCAGAAGCCCAGAATACCATTCATAGTATAGACCTCGACATGGCTGAGGGTTGAGATACTTTTGGCCACGCCCCTTTTGCCTAGAAGCCACTAAACCCATTGAAATAGCTTTGGGGGTTTAAATTCGTTAGGCCCCGCCCCTTTGGGTCCAGAAGCCCAGAATACCATTCATAGTATAGACCTCGACATGGCTGAGGGTTGAGATACTTTTGGCCATGCCCCTTTTGCCTAGAAGCCCCTAAACCCATTGAAATAGCATTGGGGGTTTAAATTCGTTAGGCCCCGCCCCTTTGGGTCCAGAAGCCCAGAATACCATTCATAGTACAGACCTCGACATGGCTGAGGGTTGAGATACTTTTGGCCACGCCCCTTTTGCCTAGAAGCCCCTAAACCCATTGAAATAGCATTGGGGGTTTAAATTCGTTAGGCCCCGCCCCTTTTGGTCCAGAAGCCCAGAATACCATTCATAGTATAGACCTCGACATGGCTGAGGGTTGAGATACTTTTGGCCACGCCCCTTTTGCCTAGAAGCCCCTAAACCCATTGAAATAGCATTGGGGGTTTAAATTCGTTAGGCCCCGCCCCTTCTGGTCCAGAAGCCCAGAATACCATTCATAGTACAGACCTCGACATGGCTGAGGGTTGAGATACTTTTGGCCATGCCCCTTTTGGCTAGAAGCCCCTAAACCCATTGAAATAGCATTGGGGGTTTAAATTCGTTAGGCCCCGCCCCTTTGGGTCCAGAAGCCCAGAATACCATTCATAGTATAGACCTCGACATGGCTGAGGGTTGAGATACTTTTGGCCACGCCCCTTTTGCCTAGAAGCCCCTAAACCTATATAAATAGCATTGGGGGTTTAAATTCGTTTGGCCCCGCCCCTTTGGGTCCAGAAGCCCAGAATACCATTCATAGTATAGACCTCGACATGGCTGAGGGTTGAGATACTTTTGGCCACGCCCCTTTTGCCTAGAAGCCCCTAAACCTATTGAAATAGCATTGGGGGTTTAAATTCGTTAGGCCCGGCCCCTTTGGGTCCAGAAGCCCAGAATACCATTCATAGTATAGACCTCGACATGGCTGAGGGTTGAGATACTTTTGGCCACGCCCCTTTTGCCTAGAAGCACGTAAACCCATTGAAATAGCATTGGGGGTTTAAATTCGTTAGGCCCCGCCCCTTTGGGTCCAGAAGCCCAGAATACCATTCATAGTACAGACCTCGACATGGCTGAGGGTTGAGATACTTTTGGCCACGCCCCTTTTGCCTAGAAGCCCCTAAACCCATTGAAATAGAATTGGGGGTTTAAATTCGTTAGGCCCCGCCCCTTTTGGTCCAGAAGCCCAGAATACCATTCATAGTATAGACCTCGACATGGCTGAGGGTTGAGATACTTTTGGCCACGCCCCTTTTACCTAGAAGCCCCTAAACCCATTGAAATAGCATTGGGGGTTTAAATTCGTTAGGCCCCGCCCCTTTGGGTCCAGAAGCCCAGAATACCATTCATAGTATAGACCTCGACATGGCTGAGGGTTGAGATACTTTTGGCCACGCCCCTTTTGCCTAGAAGCCCCTAAACCCATTGAAATAGCATTGGGGGTTTAAATTCGTTAGGCCCCGCCCCTTCTGGTCCAGAAGCCCAGAATACCATTCATAGTACAGACCTCGACATGGCTGAGGGTTGAGATACTTTTGGCCATGCCCCTTTTGGCTAGAAGCCCCTAAACCCATTGAAATAGCATTGGGGGTTTAAATTCGTTAGGCCCCGCCCCTTTGGGTCCAGAACCCCAGAATACCATTCATAGTACAGACCTCGACATGGCTAAGGGTTGAGATACTTTTGGCCACGCCCCTTTTGCCTAGAAGCCCGTAAACCCATTGAAATAGCATTGGGGGTTTAAATTCGTTAGGCCCCGCCCCTTTGGGTCCAGAAGCCCAGAATACCATTCATAGTATAGACCTCGACATGGCTGAGGGTTGAGATACTTTGGCCACGCCCCTTTTGCCTAGAAGCCACTAAACCCATTGAAATAGCTTTGGGGGTTTAAATTCGTTAGGCCCCGCCCCTTTGGGTCCAGAAGCCCAGAATACCATTCATAGTATAGACCTCGACATGGCTGAGGGTTGAGATACTTTTGGCCATGCCCCTTTTGCCTAGAAGCCCCTAAACCCATTGAAATAGCATTGGGGGTTTAAATTCGTTAGGCCCCGCCCCTTCTGGTCCAGAAGCCCAGAATACCATTCATAGTACAGACCTCGACATGGCTGAGGGTTGAGATACTTTTGGCCACGCCCCTTTTGCCTAGAAGCCCCTAAACCCATTGAAATAGCTTTGGGGGTTTAAATTCGTTAGGCCCCGCCCCTTTGGGTTCAGAAGCCCAGAATACCATTCATAGTATAGACCTTGATATGGCTGAGGGTTGATATACTTTTGGCCACGCCCCTTTTGTCTAGAAGCCCCTAAACCCATTGAAATAGCATTGGGGGTTTAAATTCGTTAGGCCCCGCCCCTTTGGGTCCAGAAGCCCAGAATACCATTCATAGTATAGACCTCGACATGGCTGAGGGTTGAGATACTTTTGGCCACGCCCCTTTTGCCTAGAAGCCCCTAAACCCATTGAAATAGCATTGGGGGTTTAAATTCGTTAGGCCCCGCCCCTTCTGGTCCAGAAGCCCAGAATACCATTCATAGTACAGACCTCGACATGGCTGAGGGTTGAGATACTTTTGGCCATGCCCCTTTTGGCTAGAAGCCCCTAAACCCATTGAAATAGCATTGGGGGTTTAAATTCGTTAGGCCCCGCCCCTTTGGGTCCAGAACCCCAGAATACCATTCATAGTACAGACCTCGACATGGCTAAGGGTTGAGATACTTTTGGCCACGCCCCTTTTGCCTAGAAGCCCGTAAACCCATTGAAATAGCATTGGGGGTTTAAATTCGTTAGGCCCCGCCCCTTTGGGTCCAGAAGCCCAGAATACCATTCATAGTATAGACCTCGACATGGCTGAGGGTTGAGATACTTTTGGCCACGCCCCTTTTGCCTAGAAGCCACTAAACCCATTGAAATAGCTTTGGGGTTTAAATTCGTTAGGCCCCGCCCCTTTGGGTCCAGAAGCCCAGAATACCATTCATAGTATAGACCTCGACATGGCTGAGGGTTGAGATACTTTTGGCCATGCCCCTTTTGCCTAGAAGCCCCTAAACCCATTGAAATAGCATTGGGGGTTTAAATTCGTTAGGCCCCGCCCCTTTGGGTCCAGAAGCCCAGAATACCATTCATAGTACAGACCTCGACATGGCTGAGGGTTGAGATACTTTTGGCCACGCCCCTTTTGCCTAGAAGCCCCTAAACCCATTGAAATAGCATTGGGGGTTTAAATTCGTTAGGCCCCGCCCCTTTTGGTCCAGAAGCCCAGAATACCATTCATAGTATAGACCTCGACATGGCTGAGGGTTGAGATACTTTTGGCCACGCCCCTTTTGCCTAGAAGCCCCTAAACCCATTGAAATAGCTTTGGGGGTTTAAATTCGTTAGGCCCCGCCCCTTTGGGTTCAGAAGCCCAGAATACCATTCATAGTATAGACCTTGATATGGCTGAGGGTTGATATACTTTTGGCCACGCCCCTTTTGTCTAGAAGCCCCTAAACCCATTGAAATTGCATTGGGGGTTTAAATTCGTTAGGCCCCGCCCCTTTGGGTCCAGAAGCCCAGAATACCATTCATAGTACAGACCTCGACATGGCTGAGGGTTGAGATACTTTTGGCCATGCCCCTTTTGGCTAGAAGCCCCTAAACCCATTGAAATAGCATTGGGGGTTTAAATTCGTTAGGCCCCGCCCCTTTGGGTCCAGAACCCCAGAATACCATTCATAGTACAGACCTCGACATGGCTAAGGGTTGAGATACTTTTGGCCACGCCCCTTTTGCCTAGAAGCCCGTAAACCCATTGAAATAGCATTGGGGGTTTAAATTCGTTAGGCCCCGCCCCTTTGGGTCCAGAAGCCCAGAATACCATTCATAGTATAGACCTCGACATGGCTGAGGGTTGAGATACTTTTGGCCACGCCCCTTTTGCCTAGAAGCCACTAAACCCATTGAAATAGCTTTGGGGGTTTAAATTCGTTAGGCCCCGCCCCTTTGGGTCCAGAAGCCCAGAATACCATTCATAGTATAGACCTCGACATGGCTGAGGGTTGAGATACTTTTGGCCATGCCCCTTTTGCCTAGAAGCCCCTAAACCCATTGAAATAGCATTGGGGGTTTAAATTCGTTAGGCCCCGCCCCTTTGGGTCCAGAAGCCCAGAATACCATTCATAGTACAGACCTCGACATGGCTGAGGGTTGAGATACTTTTGGCCACGCCCCTTTTGCCTAGAAGCCCCTAAACCCATTGAAATAGCATTGGGGGTTTAAATTCGTTAGGCCCCGCCCCTTTTGGTCCAGAAGCCCAGAATACCATTCATAGTATAGACCTCGACATGGCTGATGGTTGAGATACTTTTGGCCACGCCCCTTTTGCCTAGAAGCCCCTAAACCCATTGAAATAGCTTTGGGGGTTTAAATTCGTTAGGCCCCGCCCCTTTGGGTTCAGAAGCCCAGAATACCATTCATAGTATAGACCTTGATATGGCTGAGGGTTGATATACTTTTGGCCACGCCCCTTTTGTCTAGAAGCCCCTAAACCCATTGAAATTGCATTGGGGGTTTAAATTCGTTAGGCCCCGCCCCTTTGGGTCCAGAAGCCCAGAATACCATTCATAGTATAGACCTCGACATGGCTGAGGGTTGAGATACTTTTGGTCACGCCCCTTTTGCCTAGAAGCCCCTAAACCTATATAAATAGCATTGGGGGGTTTAAATTCGTTAGGCCCCGCCCCTTTTGGTCCAGAAGCCCAGAATACCATTCATAGTATAGACCTCGACATGGCTGATGGTTAAGATACTTTTGGCCACGCCCCTTTTGCCTAGAAGCCCCTAAACCCATTGAAATAGCTTTGGGGGTTGAAATTCGTTAGGCCCCGCCCCTTTGGGTCCAGAAGCCCAGAATACCATTCATAGTATAGACCTCGACATGGCTGAGGGTTGAGATACTTTTGGCCACGCCTGTTTTGCCTAGACGCCCCTAAACCTATTGAAATAGCATTGGGGGTTTAAATTCGTTAGGCCCCGCCCCTTTTGGTCCAGAAGCCCAGAATACCATTCATAGTATAGACCTCGACATGGCTGATGGTTAAGATACTTTTGGCCACGCCCCTTTTGCCTAGAAGCCCCTAAACCCATTGAAATAGCTTTGGGGGTTTAAATTCGTTAGGCCACGCCCCTTTGGGTCCAGAAGCTCAGAATACCATTCATAGTATAGACCTCGACATGGCTGAGGGTTGAGATACTTTTGGCCACGCCCCTTTTGCCTAGAAGCCCCTAAACCCATTGAAATAGCTTTGGGGGTTTAAATTCGTTAGGCCCCGCCCCTTTGGGTTCAGAAGCCCAGAATACCATTCATAGTATAGACCTTGATATGGCTGAGGGTTGATATACTTTTGGCCACGCCCCTTTTGCCTAGAAGCCCCTAAACCCATTGAAATTGCATTGGGGGTTTAAATTCGTTAGGCCCCGCCCCTTTGGGTCCAGAAGCCCAGAATACCATTCATAGTATAGACCTCGACATGGCTGAGGGTTGAGATACTTTTGGCCACGCCCCTTTTGCCTAGAAGCCCCTAAACCCATTGAAATAGCATTGGGGGTTTAAATTCGTTAGGCCCCGCCCCTTTGGGTCCAGAAGCCCAGAATACCATTCATAGTATAGACCTCGACATGGCTGAGGGTTGAGATACTTTTGGCCACGCCCCTTTTGCCTAGAAGCCCCTAAACCCATTGAAATAGCATTGGGGGTTTAAATTCGTTAGGCCCCGCCCCTTTGGGTCCAGAAGCCCAGAATACCATTCATAGTATAGACCTCGACATGGCTGAGGGTTGAGATACTTTTGGCCACGCCCCTTTTGCCTAGAAGCCCCTAAACCCATTGAAATAGCTTTGGGGGTTTAAATTCGTTAAGCCGCAGAGTGACCCGACGTGCCCCTTTGGGTTCAGAAGCCCAGAATACCATTCATAGTATAGACCTTGATATGGCTGAGGGTTGATATACTTTTGGCCACGCCCCTTTTGTCTAGAAGCCCCTAAACCCATTGAAATTGCATTGGGGGTTTAAATTCGTTAA
>NW_028142542.1:0-52956 GCF_055691185.1 Crinia signifera | reverse complement strand
GCCATTCCGGTCTGGAATAGCGTGCAGTGCGGTCACCGTACCTCCCTGCCGCCATACTGACCAGAACCTTGCTCCATAGCTTGCTCCATACTTACCTGATCGCTGCTTCATCACTGCTTCCTGGATCCTGTTACTACTTGTGCCTTCCTGTGAAATTGTGCTGCTGCAGTGTACTAGCTAGATAGATAGAGAGATAGAGAGATAGATAGAGAGATAGAGAGATAGAGAGATAGAGAGAGATAGAGAGAGATAGAGAGAGATAGAGAGAGAGATAGTGTCAGAGAGTGCTGATCGCTGCTTCATCACTGCTTCCTGGATCCTGTTGCTACTTGTGCCTTCCTGTGAAATTGTGCTGCTGCAGTGTACTAGCTAGATAGAGAGATAGATAGAGAGATAGAGAGAGATAGAGAGAGAGAGATAGATAGAGAGGCCTAGTGACAGAGTGCTATATTTTGTGCTGCTGCAGTGTGATAGTTATAGAGAGATAGAGAGAGATAGAGAGAGATAGTGTCAGAGAGTGCTATATTTTGTGCTGCTGCAGTGTGATATAGTTATAGATAGAGAGAGATAGAGAGAGAGAGAGATAGATAGAGAGGCCTAGTGACAGAGTGCTATATTTTGTGCTGCTGCAGTGTGATAGTTATAGAGAGATAGAGAGAGAGAGAGAGATAGAGAGAGATAGTGACAGATTGTGCTATATATTTTTGATATAACTGACTGCTGCCCCCTCCTTTTGTGCTGATCAGTATAAATTAACTGATCAGCAACTTTTTGGGGGCGCAGGTTTTTTTTTATATATAGATATACCTGTCAGTGCTGCTGCTGCAGTGTCATAGAGTGATAGATAGTGAGAGATAGAGAGATAGAGAGAGATAGTGACAGAGAGTGATAGAGAGTGCTAAATTTTTTGTCTGCTGCCCCCGCCTTTTGTGCTGATCACTATATCTGAGGTGATCAGCAACTTTTTTGGGGGTACAGAGGTTTTTTTTTTTTTATATATACCTGTCAGTTGCACCAAAGGTTGTGCACCTGCTGCACCTCACTGGTAATCAGTGTCGCATCACTGATCACCTTTTTTTTTTTTTGTGTGTGTGCTGTGGGGTCTTTTTTTAATTTTTTTTTTACACACACTGTGATTTTGGGGGTGTCCTGTGGCCGCTGTGCGCTGATCAGTGACGTACATCACTGATCATCTTTTTCGGTACAGGGTTGATCTATATTTTTTTTTTTTGATCAAATTCCTGTTGCCTTTGAGCGCTGTTCAGTGACAGACGTTACTGACCAACATCTGTGCTCAATTTTTGGCGCAGGACCTTTTTTTTTTTTTAACCCCTTAAATTTTTTATTTTTAACCCCTTCATTTTTTTTTTTTTTATTGGTATAAAGTATTTTTTTTTTTTCTGCACCACATACACACTACACACTACATACCCCCCGGATTGAAATAAAGTTTGTACCCCCCCCTACACTATACACGTGTTGAAACATTTCACTACCAGTAACACAAAAATAAAAATGGCATCCCAAATGTCCTCCCAAATGTCCTCCCAAATGTCCTCCCAGTCATCCAGGAGAATGTATTCAGCGGAGGAGGCATATGCCCTGCTTGCTTCTGACTCTGACACAGCCAGTGATGCAAGCGGGGAATTTGAAGGATTCGCCTTAAGCTCCTCTTCCTCCTCTGGTGATGAGGGACCCCCTCAAAGACGCCCCCGTAGAGCAGCTGAGACCCCCCCCCCAATAATTGATCTCGTATGGACCCCACCACCAGACAATTTTGAGCCCCAGGTTCCTGAGTTTTTGGCCATGCCAGGAATCCAATTTGATTCCACAGGTCTCAGAGAAATTGACTTTTTCAAATTATTTTTCTCTGATGATTTTATAAATTTAATGGTGGACCAAACTAATTTATATGCCCAGCAGTTTATTGCTCAAAACCCCACGTCATCATTTGCTAGGTGGACCCCTGTAGATGCAGTAGAGATGATGACGTTTTGGGGTCTGGTGTTTCATATGGGCATAGTAAAAAAGCCAGAAATTAGGCAATATTGGAGTACAGATGTTCTGTACAGTACTCCATTTTACCGTATGGCCATGCCCCGGACTCGATTTGAGACAATTCTTAAATTTATACATTACACCGATAATGCACAGTGCCCACCCAGAGATGATCCCACCTTTGACCGGCTATTCAAAGTCAGGCCGGTCATTGATCATTTCAGTGCCAAATTTGAAGAGGTGTACATCCCTGAAAAATTTATTTGTATCGACGAGTCCCTTATACATTTTAAAGGAAGGGTTAAATTCCGCCAGTACCTTCCCAGTAAGAGGGCAAGGTATGGCATAAAAATGTACAAACTGTGTGAAAGCACCTCAGGGTACACCCACAGGTTTAGGGTTTATGAAGGGAAGGATTCAAGAATTGAACCGCCAGAATGCCCCCCCTCCCTCGTAGGTGTTAGTGGGAAAATTGTCTGGGATTTAGTGCACCCCTTCCTGGATAAAGGTTATCACCTCTATGTGGATAACTTTTACACCAGCATCCCCCTGTTTAAGGCCCTTGGTTCAAGAGGTACAGCAGCTTGCGGTACTGTGCGCAAGAACCAAAGAGGCCTCCCAAAAACGCACATTGCCCAAGTAATGAGAAGGGGTGAAAGCAGGGGAATATGCACCGAAAATATGTTGTTGGTCAAATATAAGGACAAGAGGGATGTCCTTATACTGACAACAATTCACGGAGACAGTACCACCTCCGTCCCTGTACGAGGTACCAGTACCCACACCTCCAAACCTAATTGTATCCTGGATTACAATAGGTACATGGGCGGAGTGGATCTTTCAGATCAGGTACTGAAGCCGTACAGTGCCCTGCGGAAAACAAAAATCTGGTACAAGAAGGTGGCCGTGTATATCATCCAGATGGCACTGTATAACGCTTACGTGCTATTCCGTTCTACCGGCCAGAGGGGGACATTTATGCACTTTCAAGAGGAAGTCATAAAGGGCCTAATATTTGGGAACCAGCAGGCAGAGGGCCCCAGTACTTCTAGTACTGGCCCCCGTATTGTACCAGGGCAGCATTTTCCTGATGAAATCCCCTCCACTGGAAAAAAGGGCAGGACACAAAAAAGGTGCAAAGTTTGCTATAAAAAGGGAATAAGAAAGCAAACTATTTTCCAGTGTGACACTTGCCCCGACAAACCCGGCCTATGTATAAAGGAGTGTTTTAAAATATACCACACATCTATGGAATATTAGGTTCATAATTTCACCGTGCTTCGGGGGTCTTGCTAATGCCACATAGCACCCACCATTCATTCCACCAGAATCTGAGCCGCAAAATCCAAAAATCACTCCTTCCCTTCTGAGTCCTGCCATGCACCCAACTGGTATTTTTTGGTCACATGTGAGGCATTGCCGTACTCGGGAGAAATTGGGGCACATATTTTGGGGTGCTTTGTCTCCTTCATTCCTTGTGAAAATGAAAAATTTTGAGCCAGAACTGCATTTTTGTGTAAAAAAATGTAATTTTTCATGTTCACTGCCCACTTGTATCAAAATTGGTGAAACCCCTGGGGGTTTGAAATGTACACTATACCCCTAGATGAATTCCCTGAGGGGTGTAGTTTGCAAAATGGGGTCACTTGTGGGGGGGTTCCACTGTATTGGTGCTTTGGGGGTCTTGCTAATGCGACATAGCACCCACCATCATTCCACCAGAATTTGTGCTGCAAAATCCAAATATCACTCCTTCCCTTCTGAGTCCTGCCACTTTTTGGTCACACATGAGGCATTGCCGTACTCGGGAGAAATTGGGGCACAGATTTTGGGGTGCTTTGTCTCCTTCATTCCTTCTGAAAATGAAAAATTTTGAGCCAGAACTGCATTTTTGTGTAAAAAAATGTAATTTTTCATTTTCACTGCCCACTTGTATCAAAATTGGTGAAACCCCTGGGGGTTTTAAATGTACACTATACCCCTAGATGAATTCCCTGAGGGGTGTAGTTTGCAAAATGGGGTGACTTGTGGGGGGGTTCCACTGTATTGGTGCAACATAGCACCCACCATTCATTCCACCAGAATATGTGCTGCAAAATCCAAAAATCACTCCTTCCCTTCTGAGTCCTGCCATGCACCCAACTGGTATTTTTTGGTCACATGTGAGGCATTGCCGTACTCGGGAGAAATTGGGGCACAGATTTTGGGGTGCTTTTTCTCCTTCATACCTTCTGAAAATGAAAAATTTTGAGCCAGAACTGCATTTTTGTGTAAAAAATGTAATTTTTCTTTTTCACTGCCCACTTGTATCAAAATTGGTGAAACCCCTGGGGGTTTGAAATGTACACTATACCCCTAGATGAATTCCCTGAGGGGTGTAGTTTGCAAAATGGGGTCACTTGTGGGGGGGTTCCACTGTATTGGTGCTTTGGGGGTCTTGCTAATGCGACATAGCACCCACCATCATTCCACCAGAATTTGTGCTGCAAAATCCAAATATCACTCCTTCCCTTCTGAGTCCTGCCACTTTTTGGTCACACATGAGGCATTGCCGTACTCGGGAGAAATTGGGGCACAGATTTTGGGGTGCTTTGTCTCCTTCATTCCTTCTGAAAATGAAAAATTTTGAGCCAGAACTGCATTTTTGTGTAAAAAAATGTAATTTTTCATTTTCACTGCCCACTTGTATCAAAATTGGTGAAACCCCTGGGGGTTTTAAATGTACACTATACCCCTAGATGAATTCCCTGAGGGGTGTAGTTTGCAAAATGGGGTGACTTGTGGGGGGGTTCCACTGTATTGGTGCAACATAGCACCCACCATTCATTCCACCAGAATATGTGCTGCAAAATCCAAAAATCACTCCTTCCCTTCTGAGTCCTGCCATGCACCCAACTGGTATTTTTTGGTCACATGTGAGGCATTGCCGTACTCGGGAGAAATTGGGGCACAGATTTTGGGGTGCTTTTTCTCCTTCATACCTTCTGAAAATGAAAAATTTTGAGCCAGAACTGCATTTTTGTGTAAAAAATGTAATTTTTCTTTTTCACTGCCCACTTGTATCAAAATTGGTGAAACCCCTGGGGGTTTGAAATGTACACTATACCCCTAGATGAATTCCCTGAGGGGTGTAGTTTGCAAAATGGGGTCACTTGTGGGGGGGTTCCACTGTATTGGTGCTTGGGGGGTCTTGCTAATGCGACATAGCACCCACCAAAATTCCACCAGAATCTGAGCTGCAAAATCCAAAAATCACTCCTTCCCTTTTGAGTCCTGCCATGCACCCAACTGGTATTTTTTGGTCACATGTGAGGCATTGCCGTACTCGGGAGAAATTGGGGCACAGATTTTGGGGTGCTTTTTCTCCTTCATACCTTCTGAAAATGAAAAATTTTGAGCCAGAACTGCATTTTTGTGTAAAAAATGTAATTTTTCATGTTCACTGCCCACTTGTATCAAAATTGGTGAAACCCCTGGGGGTTTGAAATGTACACTATACCCCTAGATGAATTCCCTGAGGGGTGTAGTTTTCAAAATGGGGTGACTTGTGGGGGGGTTCCACTGTATTGGTGCTTGGGGGGTCTTGCTAATGCGACATAGCACCCACCAAAATTCCACCAGAATCTGAGCCGCAAAATCCAAAAATCACTCCTTCCGTTCTGAGTCCTGCCATGCACCCAACTGGTATTTTTTGGTCACATGTGAGGCATTGCCGTACTCGGGAGAAATTGGGGCACATATTTTGGGGTGCTTTTTCTCCTTCATACCTTCTGAAAATGAAAAATTTTGAGCCAGAACTGCATTTTTGTGTAAAAAAATGTAATTTTTCATTTTCACTGCCCACTTGTATCAAAATTGGTGAAACCCCTGGGGGTTTGAAATGTACACTATACCCCTAGATGAATTCCCTGAGGGGTGTACTTTGCAAAATGGGGTGACTTGTGGGGGGGTTCCACTGTATTGGTGCAACATAGCACCCACCATTCATTCCACCAGAATCTGTGCTGCAAAATCCAAAAATCACTCCTTCCCTTCTGAGTCCTGCCATGCACCCAACTGGTATTTTTTGGTCACATGTGAGGCATTGTCGTACTCGGGAGAAATTGGGGCACATATTTTGGGGTGCTTTTTCTCCTTCATACCTTCTGAAAATGAAAAATTTTGAGCCAGAACTGCATTTTTGTGTAAAAAAATGTAATTTTTCATTTTCACTGCCCACTTGTATCAAAATTGGTGAAACCCCTGGGGGTTTGAAATGTACACTATACCCCTAGATGAATTCCCTGAGGGGTGTAGTTTTCAAAATGGGGTGACTTGTGGGGGGGTTCCACTGTATTGGTGCTTGGGGGGTCTTGCTAATGCGACATAGCACCCACCAAAATTCCACCAGAATCTGAGCCGCAAAATCCAAAAATCACTCCTTCCGTTCTGAGTCCTGCCATGCACCCAACTGGTATTTTTTGGTCACATGTGAGGCATTGCCGTACTCGGGAGAAATTGGGGCACATATTTTGGGGTGCTTTTTCTCCTTCATACCTTCTGAAAATGAAAAATTTTGAGCCAGAACTGCATTTTTGTGTAAAAAAATGTAATTTTTCATTTTCACTGCCCACTTGTATCAAAATTGGTGAAACCCCTGGGGGTTTGAAATGTACACTATACCCCTAGATGAATTCCCTGAGGGGTGTAGTTTTCAAAATGGGGTGACTTGTGGGGGGGTTCCACTGTATTGGTGCTTGGGGGGTCTTGCTAATGCGACATAGCACCCACCAAAATTCCACCAGAATCTGAGCCGCAAAATCCAAAAATCACTCCTTCCGTTCTGAGTCCTGCCATGCACCCAACTGGTATTTTTTGGTCACATGTGAGGCATTCCCGTACTCGGGAGAAATTGGGGCACATATTTTGGGGTGCTTTTTCTCCTTCATACCTTCTGAAAATGAAAAATTTTGAGCCAGAACTGCATTTTTGTGTAAAAAAATGTAATTTTTCTTTTTCACTGCCCACTTGTATCAAAATTGGTGAAACCCCTGGGGGTTTGAAATGTACACTATACCCCTAGATGAATTCCCTGAGGGGTGTACTTTGCAAAATGGGGTGACTTGTGGGGGGGTTCCACTGTATTGGTGCAACATAGCACCCACCATTCATTCCACCAGAATCTGTGCTGCAAAATCCAAAAATCACTCCTTCCCTTCTGAGTCCTGCCATGCACCCAACTGGTATTTTTTGGTCACATGTGAGGCATTGCCGTACTCGGGAGAAATTGGGGCACAGATTTTGGGGTGCTTTTTCTCCTTCATACCTTCTGAAAATGAAAAATTTTGAGCCAGAACTGCATTTTTGTGTAAAAAAATGTAATTTTTCATTTTCACTGCCCACTTGTATCAAAATTGGTGAAACCCCTGGGGGTTTGAAATGTACACTATACCCCTAGATGAATTCCCTGAGGGGTGTAGTTTTCAAAATGGGGTCACTTGTGGGGGGGTTCCACTGTATTGGTGCTTGGGGGGTCTTGCTAATGCGACATAGCACCCACCAAAATTCCACCAGAATCTGAGCTGCAAAATCCAAAAATCACTCCTTCCCTTCTGAGTCCTGCCATGCACCCAACTGGTATTTTTTGGTCACATGTGAGGCATTGCCGTACTCTGGAGAAATTGGGGCACAGATTTTGGGGTGCTTTGTCTCCTTCATACCTTCTGAAAATGACAAATTTGGAGCCAGAACTGCATTTTTGTGTAAAAAAAATAATTTTTCATTTTCACTGCCCAGTTGTACCACAATTGGTGAAACCCCTGGGGGTTTGAAATGTACACTATACCCCTAGATGAATTCCCTGAGGGGTGTAGTTTGCAAAATGGGGTCACTTGTGGGGGGGTTCCTAACTTTTAGCATCTTATGGTGCCTTGAAACCTACATGGTGCCTAAAAAATAATCTCATAAAAAGGAGGCTCCAAAATCAAGTAGGTGCTCCTTCTATTATGAAGCCTGTGGTTTGGTCACCGTGCACACTAGGGCCACATATAGGATATTTATGAAAACAAAAGAATTGGGGGAATCAATTTTCAGTCACATTTCTCTAGTAAAATGTACTGTGTTCCTTAGAAAAATGTATTAAAATTGCAAATCTGCAAAAAAAAAGAAATTTTGAAATTTCACCTACACTTTGTTTTAATTCCTGTGAAACACCTAAAGGGTTAACAAACTTCCAAAATGCTGTTTTGAATACTGTGAGGGGTGCAGTTTTTGAAATGGCATCATTTATGGGGGTGTCTCACATACAAGTCCCTCAAAGTTACATCAGAACTGAACTGGTCCCTAAAAAAATCAGTGTTTGAAATTTTCTTGAAAATTTGAGAATTTGCTATTCATATTGTAAGCCTCCTAGTGTCCCAAAAAATTAAAAGGAAGTTGAAATAATGATGTCAACATAAAGTAGACATATGGCCTATGTTAGTTATTCACTATTTTGAGTGGTAAGATTATTTGTCTCACAAGCAGAAAATTTAACATTTTGCAAATCGCTAAATTTTCCATTTTTTCACGATATTTTGGTATTTTTCACAAAAAAACACAGACTGTATCGACCCAAATTTACCACTAATTTGAAGTACAATGTGTCACGAGAAAACAATCTCAAAATCACTGGGATAAGTAAAAGCAAAAAAAAGTTATACCCACTTAAGTGAGACATGTCATATTTGAAAAAAAGGGCTCTGTCAGGAACGCAAAAACTGGCTCTGTCAGGAAGGGGTTAAAGGAAGAGCCTACAGGGCTCAAAGCATGTCAGGCCTATTGACTGATGAAACCCATAGTTTGAAACAGGGTCAGCTTTACCGAAAACATATTTGGGCCATAGAACTTGAGTTTTGGATATTATGATTGGAGACCCTCTAATAGTACTCCCCAACCTGTCCAAGCCTAGGGCTGGTAATTATTTTTTGCCCCTACAATTATTCTGCTGGGTAGACTTATGGTGAAAAGGCCACATTTTTTGTTCTTTTAAATATTTATTTATTCAGCCAGCGTCATCATCATTATCAATTTGACCGCATGATGACACACTTAAAGCCCATGTTCTTTTAATATTGCTTTGTGTGCAGATACATTTAACATACTATGTAGAGTCACATGCTACTTAATATATGTGTCACACAGCATACACATACAATTTTCCAACTTCTACATGAGACATTCTGTTGTAACAGCATTTGAAACATCCTTCATCTATGAAGGACCGATGGGAATGTTGAAATATTCTCTGTAAAGCGCTGTGGAATATGTGTGCGCTATATAAGAAACTGTTAAGAAATAAATGGTACTTGTTTCCTAGCACGGCGCCCATCGCATACCATACTTAGTGGTATGTGATGCGATATTCATGCTAAATTAACAGGAGTGCTTGTACAATGAAATATCGCATAGCATTGCATGCCAGCAAATGGCATGCAATGCGATTTTTAATTGTACAAGCACCCTGATGGGTGCTTACAATGTTAAATGCACCCCCATTGTCAACCCACCCAAACTATCAATGCCAACCTGAAGCATGGCGAGGGCAGCGAGATCGCGACGGGCGGCGGTACGCGTCCTCCAACCTTTTCATACCCCCACTATCACCGTCGGAGTGGAGTTGATTTTTCTCAGCGAGCCACCGAGCCCTAAACGTGGTGAGCGCAGCGGAATACGAGCAAGAAGCAAGGCGAGCGGATGCGTGGGAAGCGTGGTGAACTACTTTGCCTGGTGTTCCTGTGGACATGTATTTTTAGTGTCTTGACAAAGGCCCCATGAGGGTCGAAACGTCGACTTGCATCTATGGATTTTGATTAAAGATTGCTGACTTAGCTGTTATATGGTGAGTGCCCTCACTTTGTATTAAGCTTCTGGACTATATTTGGTCATCCTTTAAAGGATGTCCTTTGTTGTGCACCCCGAATCATTCACCTCACTGGGATGTGAGTGCGGATTTACCTGGATATATATATATATATATAGATATATAGATACAGAAGTACCAACATACTCACCATTCCTAAGAATGAGGTGCAAACAGCACACACTTCCCAGGATGGGATGCAGTGACCTGGGTACTTGTGGATTATCACGGCTCCCACGATGGCCATCGTATGCGAAAAAATCACGATCGCATACGATTTTTCACTGAAAAGCATCCAAATGCATTGGAATTAGTATGAAACATGTTCAATGGCCCCCAAATGCCATTTTTGAGGCTGTACCACCCCCACTATCAACGCGAACCCGAAGCATGGCGAGCGCAGCGGTACGCGTCCTACGACCACGTCGGCGTGGAGTTGAGAATAGAAAGTGTGGCGAGCGCAGCGAGCCCGAAGCGTGGCGAGCGGACGCGGATACCTTCACAGGTATCCGTGTCCCCTCACGGGCTTCACAGGTGTCCGCGTTCGCTCGCCACGCTTCGGGCTCGGTGGCGAGCTGCGCTCGCCACACTTTCGATTCTCAACTCCACGCCAACGTGGATAGTGGGGGTATGAAAAGGTCGTAGGACGCGTACCGCCGCCCCGCGCAGGCTCGCTGCGCTCGCCACGCTTCGGGTTTGCGTTGATAGTGGGGGTGGTACAGCCTCAAAAATGCCATTTGGGGGCCATTGAACATGTTTCATACTAATTCCAATGCATTTGGATGCTTTTCAGTGAAAAATCGTATGCGATTTTGTCAAAAAAACTGCAAAAATTGGTAAAAATTGCATCGCATCGCATGCCACTATATATGGCATGCGATGGCATGCGATGGGAGCCGTGATAATCCACAAGTACCGTGACCTGTGACCACACACTATATTAAATACAAACACAGGGGGCCCAGCACTCACTACAACAAACTACCTCACCTTAACATTCAAATAATCAATTAAATAAATAATGGGGATATATATATATAGCCAGGTGGTATAGAAGTATATACTCAGACAGCGGCACTCAATGGGTGTTTGAAAAAAGTGTATTCAAGCGGTCCAACGTTTCGGGGACTAGCCCCTTTGTCAAGGTGCAGGAAAACAAACAAAGGTTTGTTTTCCTGCACCTTGACAAAGGGGCTAGTCCCCGAAACGTTGGACCGCTTGAATACACTTTTTTCAAACACCCATTGAGTGCCGCTGTCTGAGTATATACTTCTATACCACCTGGCTAACTATTGTATCTGGAGGGCACCTGGGGAGCTGTATCTGAAAGCTGGAGTGCCAAGCCGTACCGCAACCTCTCTCTCTCTCTCTCTCTCTCTCTCTCTCTCTCTATATATATATATATATATATATATATATATATATATATATATATATATATATAATTAGTTGTGCTCATAAGTTTACATAACCTAGGAGAATTTGTGATTTACTGCCCATTTGTCAGAGAATATGAATGATAACTCACAAACTTTTCTTTCACTCATGGTTAGTGGTTGGGTGAAGCCATTTATTGTCAAACAACTGTGTTTACTCTTTTTAAATTATAATGACAACAGATACTACGCTAATGACCCTAATCAAAAATTTACATACCCCAGTTCTTAATACCGTGTGTTCATACACACTTGGATACTTAGTATGATACTTTGACTAATCTGATTGAATCTACGGATAAGTTCCTCTTTCTGGACCCTCTTATCCTCATCGCAGTTGAGACCAGTGACTAATGGTTAGTCCGTTCGGGAGCCTTAAATGAACCAGACTCCTTTATATTTGATCTTTCGCATTCTAACACCAAGTCTATATATTTACCCCTGATGAAGTCTGAAATGACGAACCGTGTTGGGCTATCTATGATGAATATTCTATGAATCGCTACAAATTTTGGATTACTTTATGCTGCTGTTTAGTCACTCTTTAAGAGATTTTAATAAAATGTCTGTACAATTTTTTACCATAATTGATTATGTGACTATCATGTACCATTGAAAACTTGAGGTGGTGGTGATACATCTTGAGGCGCACTCTATATATTTTGTGTATAGCTTGTGTCTTCTCCCCCACTAACAGGGGGGACTTATAGAGTTGCAGCCACGCTTATATACTACTAGCGCAGTGAAAGGGTTATTTTCTTTATATATATATATATATATATATATATATTCACACCACCAATAGTGTCCACAGCGCCCTTAATTAGTAATGTCCGTCTTACAATTCAATAAAAGTATATAAAAATAAATACACTTGTGGTTGTTCTTTTTTGAAAGCTTTTTCTTTTTATTTTCAACACATGTGACCAGTACCCAACGCGTTTCGTCTCTTAGAGACTTCATCAGGTGTTCATGATCTTTAGGTTATACTGTAACCCTTCTGGGTCCAGAGATGGAAAAATCACAATTCAATAAATGGAACTGTGTTTAGGGTCCAATTGGAGAACCATCTGGTGGATGGTTGGTATAGAAGAAGCCTTCTTATGGTCTCAAAATTGTGACACTTATAGACCCTGGTAAGGGAGTGTATTTATATTAGGCTTGAGTTGGAAACCTAGTACTGTAGTATCTGTTGATAATCCACAGTCCAGTGGTATTAGGCACCCATAAGAACAAGATTTATTCCCTGTAACTGAGAGAGATGTGTTCATCTTGGGATCCAATCTGCAATATATATAAGTATCAGGGGCAGAATGTCACTGTCCGCGATCAATGATGAACATCTTAAGGCAAGTTTAAGCAACGTTTCAATGCCACTTTATTTCGGCATTTTCATCAGGCTCAAAAGTTAAATGCAAAATGACATACCTTTATCACCCAGTGCACATGAGACGCAGTAACCGGAGATCCGTGCATGAGGGCACTTCCGGTCTGACGTCATCTCGTTCAGCCAGCCGGCAGTAGCGTCTGTGACCATCACCATGACAACTAACAACATTAAACAGATAATCGAACATTTAAAATCGGCACATAACAGCAGCTCATATGTAATATAATATATACATATTTACAAATAGTATAGAAGAGCTATAATATGATAATGCTAGTGCTGCTGAATAGTGTTTAAAGTGCGGTAATACAATAAAACCGTACATCAAGACGGATGATCAGTTGGGGAGAAAGAAGATACACAATGATACAAAGTTTAAGCATGATTATAAAACATCCTTGGAAGCTGAAATGAGTGAACAATAATCTAAATAGAATAATGTAAAATATAAAGTCGCTATAGCACCGTTGTCGACCCAAATAATTGAACTGTCAATTAACAATTATAGGGGAAATTACCTTAAGTACGGGTTAGACACGAAATCCCAAGATTTTCATTAAGGCCCTTAGGGGCTAAGGTTTCTAAGCGGTGTATCAACCGGGTTTCACATTTTAGCAATATCAGGGGGAATATGGTCTATCATGCGATAGCAGAGAGATGGCAGTGGATAGTTCATGATTATAAAATGTTTAGGTACCGGTAATTCACATTTGCCACCTGCCAGAGCTGATGGTAGATCTATGGGTTGTTACTCTTTCTTTAAATGTTCTTTCTGTCTTTCCAATGTAGGAAAGACCGCAGGGGCAAATGAGCTGGTATATGACGAACTTAGTTTCACAGCTCAAGGTGAATCTGATGTCATAATTGGTCCCCCGATGAGGGTGGTAAAATACATTGCCCGGGATCATGTAAGAACAAACCGTACATGTGCATCTAATGCAGCCCCATGGTTGAGTTGTAGGGGTCAATTGATAATTAGTTATGTCGGCTTTAACCAATATATCTCTTGAAATGGGTGCTCTACAGTAACATGACGGTAACGTACGGTTTTATTGTAATACCACACTTTAAACACTATTCAGCAGCACTAGCACTATCATATTATAGCTCTTCTATACTATTTGTAAATATATATTATATTAGTACACATGAGCTGCTGTTATGTGCCGATTTTAAATGTTTGATAATCTGTTTAATGTTGTTAGTTGTCATGGTGATGGGTCACAGACGCTACTGCCGGCTGGCTGAGTGAGATGACGTCAGACCGGAAGTGCCCGCATGCACGGACTGCGTCTCATGTGCACTGGGTGATAAAGGTATGTCATTTTGCATTTAACTTTTGAGCCTGATGAAAATGCCGAAATAAGGTGGCATTGAAACGTTGCTTAAACTTGCCTTAAGATGTTTATCATTGATCGCTGAGAGTGCCGCGCTACCCCCCAATACCTATATACCTACTTGGTGGAGTTTGCCAGTCTTCCGGGATTATATATATATATATATATATATATATATATAATGCAGAAATCCAATGCAGTTACGCTTATAGGTCACTTACTGGGGTGCTTCTGTAGATGATACCGATTAGATACTTCTATCCTGTAGTTCATATCCTTATCAATCCAAAAACAGGACACTCGCCATAGTGTGCAATACATACAGTCAATGTTTTGGCAGGGCCGGTGCAAGGCACCAGAGCGCCCCAGGCAAGTTGGGGTGGGGGCGCCCCGGTGTCTGCCACCCGGGTACCTGTCCTGCGGCGCTGTAAAGGTGGCGGCAGCGGGGGTCCCTGCAGTCAATAAGAAATAACGAGCGCTATCCGCCGGCTATGCGAAATTGCTTCTGTTTTGGAAACACTGGCCGCACGGCGCACGCTGATTGGCTTAATCTCAGCCAATCAACGTGCGGCCAGTGTTTCCAAAACAGAAGTGCTTCCGCATAGAACGGCGAATAGCGCTCGTTATTTCTTATTGACTGCAGGGACCCCCCGCTGCCGCCGCCGCCAGCTTTTACGCACATATACGCCGCAGGACAGGTACCCGGGCGGCAAGGGGGGGCAAAATACCGCCCTCCAGTGGCCCTGTGTTTTGGTCCTTTGATGGACCTTAATCATCGCATAGTTATCCTCACATCAGCAAACAACAGCTGACAACCACCACCCTAATCTAGCTGTTGGTACTGAAGGAAGTCTGCTTTATGTATATACTTGCCACTAGATTGTGGAAAGTATTGTACACTAGATTACAGAAATATCTCTGTGATGTATACTAGTCATCAAAGTAGAATTTTCTGTACTAGACACATAATTCAATTTAGTGTTCTACCAACCATAATTCTACTGTAGTAAGATGATAAAACAGCTTGGTGGAGTTGTGCTTGTCAGGGTGCAGGGAGCTCATTGGTTTCTAAATGTTAACTGATAAGCCTAAAAAGTTCAAGTTACATAAGATGGTATTGAAACCATTGTGAGACAACTAGGTGCAACTAATTTGAACCATGTGGCTGCAGTTTAGTATGAATAATAATAACAATAAATAATTTCTAAAGCTCCGTACATACTGAGCGATTGGTTGCTCAGCTATATATAACTCAGTAACCAAATTGCTGAGTGTCCCGTTTTCATCAGTGAACAGCGATGGTCGCTGATGAAAATGAGGTCCTCTGCCGGGGTAAGCCGCTGTTTGCAGGAGCTGGCTTCCGATGACCATCACCCTGTACACACGGCGATATGGTCGCTCAGCGACCCGCAGTTGGCAGGTATGGGCTCCCCCATTGGTGGAAATGGGAGGTATGGGCTCGGCTCCCCCATTGGTGGAAGTGGGTACCGTATCAGATGACCGGGTTTACACCTTTACACTGCCCCTGAACCAGGGTCTCACACATGTTCAACCCCAAAAATTTCCCCTGTTGAATTGCTGGGTAACAGGACCCATTTTTTTACCCCATTTACACCATGCAGTGACCCGGGTTGACTCGGCAACAACCAGGGTTATTGCTTAATGTAAAAGGGGTACACAAAGCAATGTTTTTAATTCTAATAGATGTGTAACCATACCTCCCAACAGTCCTGATAACTGCGGGAACGTCACGGGTTTTGGGGATGTTCACGCGTACCTCCCGCAGCCCTGGCAGTGTCCCGCAGCACGTGCAGGGGGAGGTGTTGTTGGGAGTTCCCCTGACAGCTGGTGAGCAGCGGTGAATTCCCGCAGGCAGGGGGCATGGCTGGAGGCTCACAGAGCTTCTGGGCCATGCCCCCATAGCGGCAAAGTGGGGGCATGGTTTCACGGGAAGATGCACTCATAGGCCACGTCCCATTCCCGATAGCCACGCTCGCCAAGTTTTGGGCGAGCGTCCCTCTTCGTATTGCTGCAAAGTTGGGAGGTATGGTGTTACTGATGTATGAGTAATTGCAGGTGTTTTTATAGTGAATATTCTAAAAGCCTAGTTAATGAGAAGTTATTCTAAATAGCATTGCTGAAATGAGTTGTGTCCTGGTTAGGTATATACAGTATATAAAAGAGTGAATATGGTATGTATTTTATGTCATTTATATATAAAGGACATGGCTACTGACCATTATTTTACTTTATCCTTATCCTATTTTGTTCTTCGGGAGGCTTGCCACCTAGCAACAGCAGGTGGGTTAGGCAGCAAGCCTCCCGAAAGTGCTGAGGGATAGAAAGTGAAAAAATTTTTCACTTACCTCTCCCTCTACAGCTACAGCGCCGGTCAGATTTTTTCTGTCAGCAGACATGGAGGACAGCGTTTCTGTGTCTGCCACAGACTCACTGTATATGTCCTCCATGCCTGGCAGTAGTAAAGCGGAGAGAGCCCACAAGAGGGCACTCTCTCAGTACTCAAGTGATTCATCCTCTTCTGAGGAAATTCCAGCAAAAAGGAAGAAAAAGTCAGTCAGGAAAGTGGTGCAGACTGACTCAGACTCTGAGGTAAATGAGTCTTCCCATGAAGAGGCAGGGTCACCCTACACCTCAGGGAGCCCTATTCCACACAGGAAAAGTCTAAAAAAGACTGATAAAATTAAGTCTGCCAAAAAAGGGACCTGTTCAGGTGAAAAACCCCTTTTTCCTGGCATTGCCCGTAGCAGGCAACCTGATAGTGCTCGGAGCAAGCACACATCCCCTGCCCGTAGCTGGCATAACTTTCCTGCCCGTAGCAGGCAGCATGAAGGTACCCGTTCACAGCACAAAGGGTCACCTGCCAGGTCGTCACAGTACTCCCGCAGGAGTAGCCCCCCTCCCCCAGTGGACTGGGAGTCTGAAGAAGTTACCAGAACTTCAGCTTCTTCAAAAAGGGGGGAATATAGTGACATCCAAATGGCCAGAGTGGCGCTAGCAGGAAAGACCCCTCCATCTAAGCTCTATGCTACCCACTGGGCACTGAAGCAAAATTCTGAGGTGCAGAAATTCGCTCAGCTAGCTTTCAGAGCAGCACTGGTTAAGGAGGATGAGTTGGTACTGCGCTCTCATACAGGGCTACCAGACATTCCTGCGCTATTTGCGCCCGGCATTGACCCAGCGCTAATGTCTATTGTGGGTGACAAAAGGCAAAATGACACCACAGACCGTACCCTGAAAAAGATTCAGTACAAGATAGCAGACGCAGCTGGTCCGCTACTATATGTCCTAGACAAGGCAGAAAGGGAAGGTGAAGCTAGCGTCTCCCTGGATGCACTGGTAGCATCTAAAATGGCTCTTCTGAAGGCCATCAGTAGAGCAACACTGATTATAGGACAGACCTTCAATCATATCACAAATACCCGCAGATCCAGATGGCTCACGGCAGCGGGCCTGGCAGACTTAGCCCCTAAGTCTCTAGAATTCCCCAATCTAGAAAATGCGGACTTGTTTGGGCCCCAATTCATAGAAGAGGTCAAGATACGCCACAAGGCAAGGAAATCCTTTTCCGACCTCAAGAAAGGGGGTGACCACTTCAAGAGGCCCTTTCTCCAAGGGGGCCGGACTTCGAGACCCGCGGGTCCGTCCCGAGAATACCAGGGAACAAGAAGAACCCAGACCGGAGGGTTCGGTAGCAGACCAGCCGATAACTCCAGAACATCGGCAGGAAACAATTGGAACAGCTCCAAGAGAGGCCGAAATTTCGGTAAGTGTACCCACACACACCACATGCCACAGAACTCTGGGCCAAGCCTATGCAGAATGGGAAAGCATTTCCTCAGACAAATGGCTACTAAAGACCATTCAATTTGGGCTGAAGCTCCCTCTACTACGGTTCCCACACCAGTTCAGCCGCATTCCTTGTTCAAGGAAGTGCAGTCCTCAACTAGACGAGGTCCTGGCATTAGCATTAAGCCAGGGAAAAATAGAGCCAGCGAACCCAGGGCTTTCGGGCTGGACAAGTCACTTGTTCCCTATAGCCAAACAGGATGGCTCCGTAAGACCAGTATTAAACGTCAAAGGTCTAAACAGGTATCTCAAGACCAAGAGATTCCGTATGGAGGTCATATCAGACATTCCATACATCCTGACAAGGGACTGCTTCTGTATAAAGATAGACCTGAAGGAAGCTTTCCATTCTATATCGGTTCATCCCAACCACAGACGTTTTCTCTGATTCGTCTGGAGAGGCAATACATATCAGTGGACTGTCATGGTATTTGGCCTCTCATGTGCACCCTATACATTTACACGGGTAATGAAAGCAGTCATATCCCATCTACGTCAGCGGGGTATCCTGTGCATCATTTACTTAGACGACATATTACTGGTGCACCAGGACAGCGATATTTTAACGAAACACAGGGACATGACTTTATCTCTCCTGTCCGCCCTGGGCTTCACTCTAAACACACAGAAGTCCGTCCTCGGCCCCACAAAATCAATAACATTCTTAGGGTTCAACCTGGATACCCATTCTTTTTCACTGGCAGTCCCTCCAGAGAAATGGCGGGACACTCAATCATTTATCCACAAGACATTAGGGAAACGCAGACTAACCCTGCGGGACCTAGCCGCAATCATTGGCAAGATGATCGCCATGTCACCAGGCTTTCGTCATGTTCCTCTGATGTGCAGGGAGATGCAGGGTCTCCTCAGATCGCTCCTACACGCTCACCATACATGGAAAGATACAATATTCCTGTCCAGGAAAGCAAAGACAGAGCTGTCCTACTGGAACACTCTTCCTATCCCTCCTCCTCGTCCCCTGATAGACCCTCCACCGTCTTTGACAATCACCACAGACGCTTCCTTAACGGGGTGGGGAGGCTTCTCACAGGACAAGGCAGTCCGGGGAAGCTGGTCGGCAGAGGAGACACAGATGTTCATAAACATCCTAGAATTGCGAGCAGCGAAACTAGCGTTGAGAGCTCTAGTTCCCAATCACATGACCAACACCCGCATACAGCTGTGCCTAGACAATACAACAGCGGTGTCATACATAAACAGAATGGGGGGCACGAAGTCCATCTCCCTATGCAGGGAAGCCCTAGAGATCTGGGAGTGGGCTACACAGAGGGATATTATCCTAGTAGCATCTTATGTCCCAGGCCAGCTAAACGAGCTAGCAGATTCGCTATCTCGCGAAAGGATCTCTCTAGACTCGGTGGCTCTAAAAAGCCAGGTTTTTCAAAAGATAAGAGAAGCATTCGGGGACCTAGAAATAGATCTCTTCGCCAGTCCCACAAACGCCAAGATCCCACGGTTCGTGTCCAGAATATGGACCGAGGGAGTCTGGAGGATGGATGCAATGTCCTTCCCTTGGACAGACCTTCGGCACCCTTACGCCTTCCCTCCCCCAGCCCTCCTCCTGAAGGTCCTTCAGAAGATCAGGGAGGACCGGGTACCCCACATAGTTCTGGTATACCCTGTTTGGCCATCCAGAGTGTGGTTTCCCCTAGTCAACCAACTTCGGATCGGCCCGAAGATCCCCCTGGGGCTGTCCAGGGATTGCTTCCAGGGAACCTCAGACATACTAGAGACCCTTCCCCAGTGCATGTGGATGGCAATATTATTGGGTTGCTGACCGACCGAGCCCTAGCATCTCCCACAAGGGCACTAATTAATGCGTCTTTAAGACCGCGAACTAGATCCAGATACGGGGCCATTATCAAGGAATTTGACACATGGAGAAGCCAACGCAGCCTACAGACGCGGGGCTCACCTCTCCATCTAGCCCTAGACTTCCTAGCATCTAAATACCAATCAGGGTTAGCCTCTGCCACCATAAGATCATACGGCTCGGCCTTGGCTATTTTAGTTCCTAATCTAACGAATAATAAACTTTACCTCCGACTTCTGAGAGGCATCCACCTTTCCAGGCCCCTCACACCAAAGTATTCTAATACCTGGGACATCGAGCCATTCCTTACATTCTGGTCTTCCCAAGATACAGTGGAGGACATAATCTTACTCTCCCGCAAGTTAGCATCCCTATTAGCCCTGGCCATAGCAGCAAGAGGGGCTGAGCTAACTCTAATCCACATAGAGGACCCGTGGTTATCACGTACCCCAACAGGTTACCACATCATCCTGAAAGGGCATACAAAAACTTCGTCCTTTAATACACCAATAGTGGAATTCGACATCATTAGGGATCCCACCGACCCCAATATTTGTATATCTACATGTTTAGAACTGTACCTGGCCCGAACGGCGCTCATTAGAGAGAACATCTCCCAACTTTTCATCACCTGTAGGAAACCCTACTGCCCTGCTAGACCATCCACCATCAGAGGGTGGATAGTAGCCTCCATGAAACAGGCGGGTATAGACACGGACCAATTCAAAAGCCATTCCCTGCGGGGAGCGGCTGCCACTAGAGCGGCCGCGAAAGGCATCCCCCTGCATGCGATTATGCGAGCAGCAAGATGGTCCTCCTCCCGTACCTTTGCAAGACACTATTGGAGACCAACCGATCTTCAGAAGATCGAATTTCTCAGAGCAACCACCAGGTATGTGGTAGTCTGCCCACCTGCTGTTGCTAGGTGGCAAGCCTCCCGAAGAACAAAACACTGGTTTGCAGGAATCTATGACCTGCAAACCGGATTTGTTCTAGGGAACAGGATTGCCACCTAGCAACAGCTCCCACCCACCCACCCTTGGTTGGCACCAAATGTCGCTAGGTCTGGCGCTTCCTCTGTTAAATTAGTTGGTTCTAAAGATCCTTCTCTCTTCCCATCAGGCGCACCGAGGGACCAAAAGAAGCCACAAGCACCGGCCAATAAGGATCAGAAGTGCCATCCATCACTCAGTCGGCGGCTAATCCTCAGGCTGCAATCAAGTTTCTTATACACATTCAGCTCAGGAAGCTCAATCTCCCTTACAAAGAGATAGTCCTATTATCTAGTTAGCCCAGTTTCTCAGAAGGGCTCCCGGTTTCATGTTAATAAACCTTTTTCTGGTTTCAAGGCATTACGGGTTTTTGAGTCTTTGTTACCTAGGTACCCGTTAGGAGTAGACCTACCGGGAGGTCATCTTACCTTTCCATATTCTTGGAGGACAGGTTGCCACCAGTAACCTTCCGAAAAAATCTGACCAGCGCTTGGGGGGCGCGCTCATGTGTGCGCGCGCGTGCACGTGACGCGGCGTGCGCGCGCGCGCCTCCAGCGGCGCTGTAGCTGTAGAGGGAGAGGTAAGTGAAAAAAATTTTCACTTTCTATCCCTCAGCACTTTCGGGAGGCTTGCTGCCTAACCCACCTGCTGTTGCTAGGTGGCAATCCTGTTCCCTAGAACAAATCCGGTTTGCAGGTCATAGATTCCTGCAAACCAGTGTTTTCTTATGTTTCTGTAAGCTGAAACAGCATACATCTGACTTTTTGGACAAGGCTTCTAGCATAAGTCCACATGTTCCTAATTTAAATATATAATTATAGAGGAGGAACACTTAAAATTCATTGCAAGCATTAATTTATTTTAGGCTCTGAAAGCAGAGTGATACAATAGCATGACAACATAATTAAACATTGCTATTAAATGAAACAAAATCAAGTCACCTTTGCTCAACTGTACTTGGAAGGTATGAGTAGGTGTTATAACAAATTGTCTTGATCATTCTGCCAGTTCATCAACCACTTTTAGCTGTGAGCAAAGGAATGATTTATTTTTTTAAGTAAAGCAAGTAACTTTTGTCAAGCAAACAATTCTTCCATGTAAGGGGAGAAAATACACATATATTTTTCTGTACACGGTCAATACTGGATGCTTTTCAATGTAGCCCACAAAGAAGCCTGCTGTATTTTTACACTGAAATTTAGATTTCAGCTTGAACACACCTCACCCAAATCTAAAGGTGCGTACACATTATGTGATATCGTTAATGATTTTACTCTTGCAATGCCTATACTTATGGACAAACTATTTAGTGCATATACAATGAACGATATTGTTAACAAACATATACAGTAGATAGTGGCAGGTGCTCAATTAGTTCAGTAATACCCCTCAGGTGCATGGAAAGGAGGGGTTATACTGAGTAAGTAAAAATCCATGGTTTCCCCAGCTCACTGAATGGTATAGTAACCAGTCTTGAACACTACATGATAATAGAATTCAGAGATATTGGTTACATATACAGATGGAGCAGACTGGGACTCGCATGCGTCTCATGCACACGTGCGTCCCAGTCTCTTGGTGGATGGGCCCTGCTTGTCTCAGGCAGGGTTAGGGGGGGGCAGCGGTGGGACCCAGTGATGGCGACGGGGGAGGCGGCGGACGGCAGGGAGCTCCGTCACATCAGCTGAATGAAATGCGCTCCATCTGTATTTGCGCAAATGTATGATAAGCCCCCAAGCCATCGTCAAGGCTTCTCTGTATATTGGGAGTCCCTAATGCTATATCTAGATGCAGAGTGCACACCCAAAAATACCAGCATAAGCTAAAAAGCCCAGAGCAGGACACTAGTGAAAATACTATAGTGTTAATAAATATTAGTGATAGGAAGCTGAAGCTATATATATATATATATAGAAAGAGAGAGTGACAAAATGATAATGAAATGTAAATAAAACATTAAAGAAATTGTGTTTGTGAGAAAAAATGCTAAGTGTTTGCTACAATGTAAAGGTGTGCCACACTAAAACCATCCAGCCCAACCAATCCAGGGGCACCGCACCCTACACCTCTGTTACCCTAAATTGGGTCGACTATTAACCAGCATATTGTTAATGATTTTACTCTTACAAATGATATAGTGCATATACAATGAACAATATTGGTAACAACAACAGAGGGGGTCATTAACCCCTTCCCGACATTTGACGTACATTTACGTCATGGTCGGGATGTACTTCCCGACGCATGGCATAAATGTACGTCATGCATTTAAAGTGTCACCGCGTCTATAGACGCGGTGACAGAAGGGAGATGGCTGCTGTCCCTGACAGCAGACATCTTCCCTCATTGCCCAGGGGGGGCAGCGATGCCCCCCCCCATCGGCGATCGCTGCGATTGGCTGTTCAAATGTGAACAGCCAATTGCAGCGTTTTCTGTGTACCAGCGAATAACGGCGCTCGGTAACACAGGGATCGGTGGTGATTGGTGCTGTTAAGTACAGCACCAATCACCACCGGGTGTAAAGGGGTCACTGGTGGTCACCCCACCTCACCCCACCTGCCCCCAAGGCTGTGATTGGTCCGTCGGACCGACGGACCAATCACAGCCATTACACCTCAGAGAAAATAACGGAGACAGCCCTGCAGCCGCCATTCCGGTCAGGAACAGCGTGCAGAGCGGTCTCCGTGCCCATCTGTCCTCTTATACTGACCTGATCAGCGTTGGTGGTGTGGTGGCATCCGTGCTGCCTGCTGCTGGTGCTTCCTGGTTGTTGTGCTTCCTGGTTGTTGTGCTGCTGCTGCTGCAGCGTCATTGTGAAATATAATTTTGCCTCTGATGCTCCTGCTGCCCCCCTTTTGTGCTGATCAGTATAAATTAACTGATCAGCAACTTTTTTGGGGTGCAGGTTTTTTTTTTTTTATATATACCCCGTCAGGTTGCACCAAAAGTTGTGCGCCTGCTGCCCCTCACTGCTAATCAGTGTTGCATCACTGATCAGCATTTTTTTTTAATTTTTTTTTTTTTTGGAGGGTGCTGTGGTGTCTTTTTTTAAAAAATTTTTTACACCCACGGTGATTTTGTGGGTGTCCTGTGGCCGCTGAGCGCTGATCAGTGACGTACATCACTGATCAGCATTTTTGGCACAGGGTTGATCTAATTTTTTTTTTTTTAATCAAATTCCTGTTGCCTTTGACTGATCAGCAGTTTTTTAAATTTTTTTTTTTTGGAGGGTGCTGTGGTGTCTTTTTTTAAAAATTTTTTTACACCCACGGTGATTTTGTGGGTGTCCTGTGGCCGCTGAGCGCTGATCAGTGACGGACGTTACTGACCAACATCTGTGCTCAATTTTTGGCGCAGGAGCTTTTTTTTTTTTTTTTAACCCCTTCAAGGTTGTACCAAAAGCTGTTGAAATAAAGTTTGTACCCCCCCTACACTATACACTATACACGTGTTGAAACACTACACTTACACAAACACAAAAATAATAAAAATGTCCTAATCATCCCAAAGACTGTTTTCAGCGGAGGAGGCATATGCCCTTATTGCCTCTGACACTGACACAGCCAGTGATGTAAGCGATGAATTTGCATTCGCCTTAAGCTCCTCTTCCTCCTCTAGTGATGAGGGACCCCCTCAAAGACGCCCCCATAGAGCAGCTGAGACCCCCCCCAAATGATTGATCCCGTATGGACCCCACCACCAGAAAATTTTGAGCCCCAGGTTCCTGAATTTTTGGCCAACCCAGGAATCCAATTTGATACTACAGGCCTCAAAGAAATTGACTTTTTCAAAGTATTTTTCTCTGATGATTTTATAAATGTAATGGTGGACCAAAGTAATTTATATGCCCAGCAGTTTATTGCTCAAAACCCCACGTCATCATTTGCTAGGTGGACCCCTGTAGATGCAGTAGAGATGATGACGTTTTGGGGTCTGGTGTTACATATGGGCATAGTTAAAAAGTCAGAAATTAGACAATATTGGAATACAGATGTTCTTACAGCACCCCACTTCATCGTATAGCCATGACCCGGACTCGTTTTGAGACGATCCTTAAATTTTTGCATTTTTGCATTACAACGATGCATTACAACAATGCACAGTGCCCACCCAGAGATGATCCCACCTTTGACCGGCTATTCAAAGTCAGGCCGGTCATTGATCATTTCAGCGCCAAATTTGTACATCCCCGAAAAATTCATTTGTGTAGACGAGTCACTTATACATTTTAAAGGAAGGGTTCAATTCCGCCAGTACCTTCCCAATAAGAGGGCAAGGTATGGCATAAAAATGTATAAGCTGTGCGAAAGTTCCTCAGGGTACACCCACAGGTTTAGGGTATATGAAGGGAAGGACACAAGAATTGAACCGCCAGAATGCCCCCCCTCCCTCGTAGGTGTTAGTGGAAAGATTGTCTGGGATTTAGTGCACCCCTTCCTGGATAAGGGTTATCACCTCTATGTGGATAACTTTTACACCAGCATCCCCCTGTTTAAGGCCCTTGGTTCAAGAGGTACAGCAGCTTGCGGTACTGTGCGCAAGAACCAAAGAGGCCTCCCAAAAACGCACGTTGCCCAATTACTGAGAAAGGGTGAAAGCAGGGCACAATCCACCGAAAATATGTTGTTGGTCAAATATAAGGACAAGAGGGATGTCCTTATACTGACAACAATTCACAGAGACAGTACCACCTCCGTCCCTGTACGAGGTACCAGTACCCACACCTCAAAACCTATTTGTATCCTAGATTACAATAAGTACATGGGCGGAGTGGATCTTTCAGATCAGGTACTGAAGCCGTACAGTGCCCTGCGGAAAACAAAAATATGGTATAAGAAGCTGGCCGTGTATATCATCCAGATGGCACTGTATAACGCTTACGTACTATTCCGTTCTACCAGCCAGACGGGGACATTTATGCACTTTCAAGAGGAAGTCATAAAGGGCCTAACATTTGGGAACCAGCAGGCAGAGGGCCCCAGAACTTCTAGTACTGGCCCCAGTACTTCTAGTACTGGCCCCCGTATTGCATCAGGGCAGCATTTTCCTAACGAAATCCCCTCCACTGGAAAAAAGGGCAGGACACAAAAAAGGTGCAAAGTTTGCTATAAAAAGGGAATAAGAAAGCAAACTATTTTCCACTGTGAAACTTGCCCCGACAAACCCGGCCTATGTATGAAGGAGTGTTTTAAAATATACCACACATCTATGGATTATTAGGTTCATCATTTCACCGTGCTTCGGGGGTCTTGCTAATGCGACATAGCACCCACCATTCATTCCACCAGAATCTGTGCTGCAAAATCCAAATATCACTCCTTCCCTTCTGAGTCCTGCCATGCACCCAAATGGTATTTATTGGTCACATATGAGGCATTGCCGTACTCGGGAGAAATTGCGGCACAGATTTTGGGGTGCTTTGTCTCCATCATTCCTTGTGAAAATGAAAAATTTTGAGCCAGAACTGCATTTTTGTGTAAAAAAATGTAATTTTTCATTTTCACAGCCTAGTTGTACCAAAATTGGTAAAACCCCTGGGGGTTTGAAATGTACACTATACCCCTAGATGAATTCCCTGAGGGGTGTAGTTTGCAAAATGGGGTCACTTGTGGGGGGGTTCCACTGTATTGGTGCTTCGGGGGTCTTGCTAATGCGACATAGCACCCACCATTCATTCCACCAGAATCTGTGCTGCAAAATCCAAATATCACTCCTTCCCTTCTGAGTCCTGCCATGCACCCAAATGGTATTTTTTGGTCACATATGAGGCATTGCCGTACTCGGGAGAAATTGCGGCACAGATTTTGTGGTGCTTTGTCTCCTTCATTCCTTGTGAAAATGAAAAATTTTGAGCCAGAACTGCATTTTTGTGTAAAAAAATGTAATTTTTCATTTTCACAGCCCAGTTGTACCAAAATTGGTGAAACCCCTGGGGGTTTGAAATGTACACTATACCCCTAGATGAATTCCCTGAGGGGTGTAGTTTGCAAAATGGGGTCACTTGTGGGGGGGTTCCTAACTTTTAGCATCTTATGGTGCCTAGAAACCTACATGGTGCCTAAAAAATAATCTCATAAAAAGGAGGCTCCAAAATCAAGTAGGTGCTCCTTCTATTATGAAGCCTGTGGTTTGGTCAACGTGCACACTAGGGCCACATATAGGATATTTATGAAAACAAAAGAATTGGGGGAATCAATTTTTAGTCACATTACTCTAGTAAAATCTACTGTGTTCCTTAGAAAAATGTATTAAAATTGAAAATCTGCAAAAAAAATGAAATTTTGAAATTTCACCTACACTTTGTTTTAATTCCTGTGAAACACCTAAAGGGTTTACAAACTTCCAAAATGCTGTTTTGAATACTGTGAGGGGTGCAGTTTTTGAAATGGCATCATTTATGGGGGTGTCTCACATACAAGTCCCTCAAAGTCACATCAGAACTGAACTGGTCCCTAAAAAAATCAGTGTTTGAAATTTTCTTGAAAATTTGAGAATTTGCTATTCATATTTTAAGCCTCCTAGTGTCCAAAAAAATTAAAAGGAGGTTGAAATAATGATGGCAACATAAAGTAGACATATGGTCTTTGTTAGTTATTAACTATTTTGAGTGGTATGATTATTTGTCTCACAAGCAGAAAATTTAACATTTTGCAAATTGCAAAATTTTCAATTTTTTTACGACATTTTGGTATTTTTCACAAAAAAACACAGACTGTATCAACCAAAATTTACCACTAACTTAAAGTACAATGTGTCACGAGAAAACAGTCTCAAAATCACTAGGATAAGTAAAAGCAATAAAAAGTTATCCCCACATAAAGTTATACATGTCAGATTTGAAAAAAAGGGCTCTGTCAGGAAGGCAAAAACAGGCTGCGGCGGTAAGGGGTTAATGACCAGCGGGAGAGCGCATTATTAACTTTATAGTAGATCACTTAAAAATATGTAGGGAAAAATTTGAGGTGTGTCTATAGATGTAAGTGTAGGCAGAATTTAATTCTCTATATTGGTTATCTATATTGGTTGAAAATAGTTCTTGCAGGAAAATTGTTCAGTTTCGCACATTACTCTGTCCAAATTGTTTGGTATATGCAAAACATGAAAAACAGCAACCAATGTGTAGTGGGGTTTAGATGTGGGATAAAAAATAATGATAGAGTAATGGAATGATGGGTGAATTCATAACATATGCTGTCCTTGAATGTGTTTTAATGACTAGCATGTACACTAGTGTGAGGTGAGATAATCTTATCAAGGATTTTTTTTTTAATGATGTGGTTATTCTAATTTAAAATTAGCATACCTCATTTTAATGGGTATGGTGTGGATAAACCTCATCAAGGTTTCTTTGAATAAATTTCAATGGTAACTCTTACCAAACTTATCAACTAGTGAGTGATTCTCATCTGAACATCTACAGATGTATTGTCCCGTCTGCCTTGTTGGAACAAAAACCTCGTAATGGATGAGAGCAAATGGCAGTTGACCATTTGCTTCGAAATGTTGGAAAACTGACAAACTGTCATTGATTTATTACTAGGTTTTTGTTCTAACCAGCTAGTTCTGACAATATATCTGTAGATGTATGGCCAGCTTTAGGCTTTGTTTTTGGAAGTAAGTAATTTTGTCAGCTAGCACATAACATACATATCATGATAAGGTTATTTATTCAGAAAATGGATCAAGAAGTGTGTACAGTTATTTGAAATTAAATTACGATGTACAGTATAGCGTATTTTTACCATGCTGAAAACCATAATGTCAACAGCACAATGTTGATGATGTCATGATGCTGACATTGTAAAAATGTCAACAAGTGAAATGTTGACATTCTGCTGAATGTTGACATCAGAGTGAAGCTGCTGGAGGGGAAGTTCATACTTAGGCACTAGGCGGAGGGTCAGGGTAAGTCACTAAGGGATATTTAGGGTACAGCACCACTGGGAGAGTCAAGGTTAGGCACGAAAGAGTAGGTCAGGGAAAGACACTAGTAAGAGGGTTAGGATTGGGGTTATGAATAGTGTATTTTCTGCTGCTATACCATAAGACCACCATATCTAGAAGACACCACAGCATTGCTACCCAGTGAGAGCACTGTACCGCAGGACACAGAGGGCCTGTTTCTGACCTGTGCGCTAGGTTGCGTATATTCGCATGCGGCCGCCAGGAGACAAAATCATGCGATAATCGCTCACGCTCATTCACAAACCTGACCATCCAGGACGGGGATGAATTTGGCCTGCTACAAAAGGGCTCTGAATCAGGCCCACAGATTTTTTACATTTTAGTAATGCCGAATTTTCATATGTTGACATTACAACCATGTCAACATTCTCATGTTAAAATTATTCACGTATACATGATGAAAATTGACAAAACATACCAAATCTATTTTAACTTCTTTTGTGACTGCAAAAAGTTTCTGTTTGTATGTACCCAATGGATAATTGTAAGATTGAATGAAAAATAAAATCAATTTGTTGTTTTACAGAAACCCTACTACCACCTACTACCCCATTGGGTACTTGTTTCCTAGCACGGCGCCCGTCGTAGGTGATCGCATACCTTAACTTAAGGTATGCGATGGATGCGACTGACGCAATTTTAGGGCTATTTTTAGCCTTTTCTCCGACAATTAAAAAATTGCGTCCATTGCATGCGATGGACGTGATTTTACATAGGGAACAATGTTAAATGGGCCAATGGACCCAATTTTTCATTGTATACCCACCCTTATGGGTATTTTACATGACAAATGCCCCCCAATTGTTAACGCCACCCCACGATGAACGCCAACCCGAAGCGTGGTGAGCACAGAGAGCCCGCGAGGGGCGGCGGTACGTGTCCTCCGACCTTTTCATAGCCCCACTATCCACGTCGGCGCGGAGTTGATTCTATATAGTGTGGCGAGCGCAGCGAGCCACCGAGCCCGAAGTGCGGCGAGCGCAAGCGTAATATATGTGAAGTAATGCACATCCCCTCGTGGGGCTCGCTGCGCTCACCACGCTTCGGGTTGGCGTTCATCGTGGGGTGGCGTTAACAATGGGGGGGTGGGGCATTTGACCCATCAGGGTAGGAAAACAATAAAAATTGGGGTCTGGGGGCCATTTAACATTGGGGCCAATGTAAAATCGCGTCTCAGGGACCATTTTACATTGATTCCAATGTAAAAATCGCATTGATCGCATCGCATGCGATTTGGTTGCATGCAATGCGATCGACACGACTTTTGGGGTCCCGATGGATACAATTTTTATTGCTGGCGCCGTGCTAGGAAACAAGTACCCCCCATTGTGCAGTATCCAATATCCCACGTTCTGTATGCATATAAACATACTGTATATTCTTCATGTACAGTATAACTTCATATATTCTTCATGTGAGATGACTGAGCTTGGGGATGTGCTCACATCAATGCTCTGTCTCAGTCCGACTGACACGCTAAATTCTGTTATCCCTTCAAGACACAGAGAGCGTATTCCTGCTCTTTGTAAAAATTGAAAAGAAACTGTTTGAAAGCATCAGAGATTTACACTCGCAGCTTCAAACTCACAGTTCCCTCATCATATACTATGATATTGCTGATGAGGAAGTTATGTCCATTTCCTACTCTTCTAAATACAGTGCACATGTTTTTATATTTTGTCTATACGCTGCGGGCTCGGTGGCTCGCTACGCTCGCCACGCTATTTAAAATCAACTCCATGCCAACATGGATAGTGGAGGTATGAACTATCCATGTTGGCATGGCGCTAAGTTCCTTTATTTTACATAGTTTGTGGCGAGCGTAGAAGCCGGAAGTAGCACGGCGCCATGCTGGCGCCGTGAAAGTAAAGAAGTACCGGAATTTTTTTCATAGAATCCTTGAATTGTTTACCAATCACATTTAGCACCATGGGCTCTAACATCCACCACCCTACATCGCTGCACATCGCCGGGCTTCACATTCTTAATAATCGCATATGCTCTAACACAGTGGTCGCCAACCCGTCGCTCGCGAGCTACCGGTAGCTCGCCTGAGCGAAACGGGTGGCTCGACCACTGCTGTCTGCCCTGCCCGGTCTGCCCGCCCGCCCGATGTGTCCGCTGGCTTGCGGCGCTATAGCCATCGCCTTGCCCCGCTGTAGTCCGCGGGGACCAGAGGAGACAGCACACAGGCGCTAGAAGTCATATTTGACCTCTAGCGTCTGACAGGGAGCACCGCGCTAAGCGCTCCCGGCACTTCCGGGTAACGCTGCAGCAGCGCAGCTCTGTGTTGTTCCCAGTCATAGGCTAGAAGTCAAATATGACTTCTAGCATGGTGTGGGGCTGTGGGGGGGAAGAACGGCAATTGCCAGCAGGGTGATGATGGAGCTGAGCTCCGAACGCACCAGCAGCCAGCAGCAATGATTAATTTATTATGCCCATGTGAAGACGGGCATAGTGGAGGGGGCAAGCAGTGACCCCCTTGTCAATGAGCATTAACCCCTGGCAACAAAAATGAACCCCTGACAGCAAGCAGGTAATTTACATTTTTTTATTAGAAGCCTTACTGTGGGACATTGTGTGCAATATGTGTAATGGGCATCATTTGTGTGGCACATGTTTAATGAGCATCAAGGTGTGGGGCATATGTATAAAGGAGCTTCACGTTGTGGGTCATAGGCATAATGGTGCATCACGGTGTGTGGCATATGTATAATGGTGCATCACGGTGTGTGGCATATGTATAATGGTGCATCACGGTGTGTGGCATATGTATAATGGTGCATCACGGTGTGGCATATGTATAATGGTGCATCACGGTGTGGCATATGTATAATGGAGCATCACGGTGTGGGGCATATGTATAATGGAGCATCACGGTGTGTGGCATATGTAAAATGAGCATCATGGTGTGTGGCATATGTATAATGGAGTATCACGGTGTGTGGCATATGTATAATGGAGCATCACGGTGTGTGGCATATGTATAATGGAGTATCACGGTGTGGGACATATGTATAATGGAGCATCACGATGTGTGGCATATGTATAATGGGGTATCACTGTGGGATATGTATAATGGTGCATCACGGTGTGGGGCATTTGTATAACGGAGTATCACGTTGTTGGGCATATGTATAATGGGCATCGTGTGTGTGTGTGTGTGTGGAAAAAATGGGGGATGTAGCCTCGCAGGAGTTCCACGGTAGTAGCTGAACCTTCTAATTTTTGGCGCGTGCCTTCGGCACGCGCAGATGACTCTTCTCCTCTGCCTCCAGTGTTGGGAGGTATGTTTTGGGGCATTGCAGTGTGTGGCATAATGTGTCAGGGGCATTACAGTTTGTGGCATTATGTGTAAAGGGCATTTTTTGGGATATTATGCAGATTTTTAATTTTTTTTACTTTAGTAGCTCTTCGGGTGGTTTATTTTGTCGCGAGTAGCTCCCGACCCAAAAAAGGTTGGAGACCACTGCTCTAACATATGTGATTATTTATGGGACAGCTCTTGTGATAATAGCTGCCCCTTGCGATGCGGCTCTGGCACTAGACTTCCGGGTCTGAGACCCGAGAGTCCATCTGTGCATGCACAGAGTGCCGGGTCCGGCCGTGGGGCATGCTGGGAGGGATCCGGGACGGACGGATGGCTGCATTCAATGGTGGAACTTGTGAATAGTTGGACCAGGTTCAAAAATATAATTTGGGCCCCTTTCATACACTTCAACCCTAGTTCACAATATGCTACACAACAGTGGGTGACAGGGATAGGCAGAGGGTGACAGCTTATTGGAGGGAGAGGTTTACATATAGAGGAAGACAGTGACAACAAAAGGCAAAGGGAGGCAGAGGGTGACAGCAGCAGGCAGGGGGAGCCAGAGGGTGACAGCAGCAGGCAGGGGAAGGCAGAGGGTGACAGCAGCAGGCAGGGGGAGACAAAAGGTGATGGCAGCAGGCAGGGGGAGGCAGAAGGTGACAGCAGCAGGCAGGGGGAGGCATAGGGTGATGGGGAGCAGTGGTTAACATGGAGAGGATGATAGGGAGAGGCAGGAGGTGGCAAGGGTACATGCACAATGTCCTGTATGGTGTGGAGATCAGGGGGCATGTACCTTGGGGGGGAAAGTAGCACAGTGTTCTGTACTCTGTCTGGGACAGGGGCCACTGCCCTTTGTGCTTTCCGGGTGGGAGCTGCCTTTAATTCACAAACAGCAGTGAATGGGAAAAATGTGCAGTGGTCTATTAACTAGAGGCAGCAAATGGCTGTGACCAATAGTGCTGCTAGGTGGCAAGACTCTTCTATCTGCTGGAACAGAAAAGTTCCTAAGGTAAGAGGCAGGTCCCCCAGGCAGTGAGATCCACCCTGCTCTCTGCACTGGGCCATTCATATGACATTTCTCAGAATAGGCTGCGGGGCACCCAGGGGGTAAACTCATTACTGGTCTGGGCAGAAGTGGGTCCCTTAGTCGTTAGGGCCCTTGGTGCCATACACCTGCTGCAATGGTAGTTCCGCCTCTGACTGCTTTCTTTATAATAGTTTATGTTGGTAATGCAACAGTGACATTATAGAATCCTGTTAGCAGTGGCAGCTTCAACCTGGGAGTATGAGAGGGCTGTCACTAGCCGTGCTGTCGGACCTCCACTGTCATGTCCCGCCACCAGCCAGGACCCTGGTACCTGTATAATGCAAATGACAGGCTCCGTGCCCTGAGCATACTCAGTACTGGAAACTACTCATATGCAAAAGCCTGGCTTCTATGGGCTTTACCAGCTGGGTCCCAATGGGCCTGCCTATCATGTTGGTGACTGGCAGGTAGGATTCCCAATAGGAAGTATCTGCCAGTCACATTGAATTCATTGCAGTCTCACGTACTGCATCTGTCTTCACTAACGCTGAGCTGAGGTGGATTTTACTAGTCTGGCTGCAGTGCTGCAGCCTATAGGTAAAATCAGCCCCTTCCTTAGTGAAATAGATAAAGTTCTTACTTGGAAAAATACTTGTAGCCTACTAGCAATCTATGTCTCTGAAGTTTTGGGAAAATTACAAACTAAAACAAAGTAAAATTACTTTAAAAAAACATATCTTGTTATCACCTAATTAAAATCTTAATTAAAGAGAATACACCAGAATTGCTCACAGGAACAAGTGCAGTAAAGTCCAGCGGACGTTACCGTTACAGTATATTTATGCGTATAGCGTAACAGAACAGGTATCTGAGGTGATCCATCCATATGCGGTTCAATAACATTTGTATTCTGCAAGGGTTTGGGGGCTGCGCCGATATATCACACTCAAGAAAGCCCAATAGTTGTTCTTTGTCAGACATAATTTCTGCCCAAACCACACATTTGGCTGCAATGTGCACAGTTTTAATTCAACAAAGACTGCTGGCAATGCACTGTCAAATTTTATTAATGCCCCAAGCAATATAGGCTGTGAGTAAGGAAAATTGTGCATTACAGATTTGAAGTAAACAATCTATCTTGATTTATAGACATCCCGGCTTTGTGCGGGAAAATGTAAGATATACAGCTGGAGAGAGTCCAAAGACTTAAATATTATTAAGATTGTGCTGCTGGAATGCAGGTCCTATAACACTTTGTCTACAGACTGTTCTAAGATGTTTTAGAGCTGAAGACAAAATGTGATTGGCATTTGATTAGGAAAAGTATCTGCATAAAAATTCATATCTCTTATGCTGTAATAAAAGTTCTAAGACAGTAATTAAAGTTCTAAGACAGTGTGCTTAAAGTTTTGAAAGAGCATTCTAATAAAGCATAACAATTTATGACATTGGATACAGATCCTCAATGAATAGAGATCAGGACACAGCAATAAATACGGCCGCAACTTATCAATATATGTTAGAATTTTTTTTTTGTATAACTGACCAATCATATTGTTATATGAAAATAATGGTTTTTAGTGGTTAATTAAATAATTTAGCAAGTTCCACAATTTCCAATCAATAAGCAAAAGTATCAAAGCAGAGATAACTGGTCCATTCTTAGAGGAGTAAATGGGAAGAAGAAAGTCATTACATATTCTGTGCAGCGGCAGCACTGCACGTAGCTCCACATCCGGGTTTACTAGTCATCCTGTTAGGCAGTAGCTGTCTGACATCCTGTACTAGTCATCCTGTTATACCCCTTTCACAATGCAGCTCTTAAACGGTATATTGCAGTGTAAGAAATACCAGTATTTCTTAAACGGGTAAAGAGCAGTGTCCTACACATTTCAGACCTGTTTTTTTGGAAGTGGTAATGGGTCTGAAACGGTATTTAGGACCCTGGCAGTAGTGAGCACTGAAAAGGCTGTGGCACACTTATCGCCACCGCTCATTATATATGCACAGAGCATGGCCCAGTTCAGTTAATGTTTAATGAGCGGGTCCCCGCCCCCTGCATATGAAATGAGTGGGTCTGCTCATTACATATGAAGGGGGCGGGGACCCATTCATTAAATATTGACTGCACTGGGTCCCGCTCTGTGCATATATAATGAGCGGTGGCGATAAGTGTGCCACAGCCTTTTCTGCCTGCCGGATCCCCGGACTCCCGTATGTCACGGCCTCTAGCCAGCTCCACCCGGGGCCTGTCTCCGCCTCCGTACTCCCCTCCGCCAGACTCCGCCATGTTGCCGGGGCGGAGTTACCTGAGGTAAGCTCAGGTAAGGCCTCAATGCCAATCAGTGGTAAAGTGCTTTCACACCGCAAATCTGCTTATACCCGGTATAATACCGGGTAATATGTGTGGTGTGAAAGGGACATTAACCTGCATGGGCCCGATTTAAGTAACGTTTTAAATACCGGTCTAAACAGGTATTGCAGTGTGAAAGCAGCATTAGGCAGTAGCTGTCCAACATCCTGGTTGCCTGACTGAGGACATGATATGTAACTGGCAATAAATATGTGCAATTACAAATGATTGCTTGGCATCTATCTGAGATAGTATACAAACTTTGTTTCATGTTTTGAAACCTTGTTTTATGCACAAATTAAATATATTTGTGTGTATTTCATGTATTTGATGTGTTTGTACAACATAAATGCAAGATACCTCAAGATACATCATTGAAATATAAAAATATTCTGAAATACGGAATAATCCGCTACCAAAATTTTTCTGGTCCCGAGCATTTTGGATAAGGTATGCTCAACCTGTATTTACATAGATGAGAGCATTCTTTGGTAATATTATGTCTTGTAAGTATAAAATATATATGTAATATATACAAGTATTCTACTATTATTCATATTCTTTGTCCACAAGGTGGCACTAATCTCTTTGAGTCATTTCCCTAGCACTCTTATTTTGACAGCTGTTCTCAAATTGTCAGTTGCAATTATGAAATTGTTTATAAAAGCTTATATTCCAGTTATTTGACACTTTTAAAAATATATATTTTTTAAACATTGTTAACCTTTCAGGACATATTTTGTGGTTTTCAACAAGGTTACTGATGCACCTATGCATCTAGAACACTGTGCTAGCATCCTGCAGCTAAGCTACTCTGCGGTGTGCATCGGGCAAACTCCTACAGTGCTCAGTATCATGTGGCTGCCCTAGTATTGTGTGCAGCCAACTTTCCTTCTAGGGGTAGGGATGTGGTACTGCAGGCAAAATATGTCTTTGGTCAACTGACCAAAGACATCAGCTTGGCACCAAGTTTGACTGCCCTGTCTAAATAAACTCATTATGTGTACAATAATGGTGCTATCATTCAGTATCCCTTTACTTGTCTGTGTTTCAGCATTACTTCCAGCACTACATTTATACTGCTTTTACATTGCTATACTGGGTCGGACAAGGGATTTTGATCCCAGGTCTGATCCGGCTCTGACCCTTTCACACTAAGGGGGGTATTTAATGTCTGCCTAAATATCGGCAGATCAGGTATTTACCCACCTGCTACAGACCCGCATCCCTGTGGCGGTGAGTCTGTATTGTCGTAAACGGCTGTGGGTTCTCAAATATTTTATCACAAAATGGCAGCATTTTCGCTAATCTTCTGACTTTCTGACACTCAACAGCTGGAATATTGAATTCCAGCGGTTGATTTACAGTCCAGAGAAGCCCGGGATTCTGGCAGTCGGACGTTCCGACAGTCGGAATCTGGGATTGAATACCCCCTAAATCCGGATATAATCGGTTTAACCCTTGTTATAACCCGGGTCATTCAATATGGTGCTTTCACACTGCACCTCTACCTGGTTAAACCCAGCAATAACACGGGTTATAGTTGCGATGTGAAAGGGGTATAAGTCTGAACCTCTGTGTACCAACCATGGCCTGTCTATCATTATTATCTTCTGCTGTGACCCCGACCACAGCTTCTTTCTTTGTTTTGCATGTGCTTGTGACCCTAAATTTCATCTTGTTGTATCATTCATATTCTGCGTTTGTGACTCTGACCTTGGCCTTGACCTTGGCTCTGCCAATGCCTCCATCCACTGACCTTGTTCTACACATGTATCCCCTTGTCATTACCACTAGAGGACAGTTAGAGGGCTGTAACTTGCAGATTCCTGACACTCAAATCCATCCTGCTTTGTGACGGTTTTAGTAAACCAGGGGCTCCATTAGACTTGGTGACTTGACTCCGCCAGTACTATTCCTAGTCTGAGTGCATACAATATCTTAGAAATCTGACAGCTGTTTTGCTAATGTCAAAACTGTAATGCAATGTTAAATGTACGTAGACTGGGTCTGCTATTTGTTCAGCTCACATTGTACAATAACAGTATGTACAATCCTGGAAGTTCATTAACAGAAAAGGTTCCTAAACAAATCAATGCCTCAACTCTGATATTCAAGTTCAATTGTCAGAGCCATTGCAATTTTTAGAATTTGTGTTTGCAATTTCAACAGCCATAGTATTTGTATATAAATAAATGCTATTATTCCTGCATTAAAATTAGAGATGAGCGAGTCCGGATTCCCGAGATCCGACAGATCCGAATATCGGGGATCCGGGCCAGATCCGAGCCGGCTCGGGAGTTCCCGCCTGAATTCCGGACCAATAACGAGGCCGAACGTCATCATCGCGCTGTCGGATTCTCGTGGGAGCGGGATCTTATAAAAGATGCACGCGCGCCCCGCCATCTTCACTCCAATCTTGGAGAGGGAAGAGGGTGGTTGGGAAGCTCCGTGTGCTCCGTGCTGTGCTCTGTGCCATGTGCTCCGTGACCTGACCTGTGCCCTCACTGCCCTGTGCTGTGCTCCGTGCCATGTGCTCCGTGCCATGTGCTCCGTGCTGTGCTGTGCTCCGTGACCTGCCCTCACTGCCCTGTGCTGTGCTCCGTGCCATGTGCTCCGTGCTGTGCTCCGTGACCTGCCCTCACTGCCCTGTGTTGTAGACTTGTGACTGTTTATAGGCCTGAGCCCTGTAGTGTGATTTAACTAACTAGGTGCTGCAGTGCTCAAAACGCAGGGGCTGCAGTGTCCACTGTCCAGGGGCTGTCCTGTGGCCCGTGCCCTGTTGTGATTTATTTAGCCCTAAGCCCTGTGTTGTGATTTATTTTATTTAGCCCTGAACCCTGTGTTTTTTTTGTGATTTAACTAACTAACTCAGTGCTGCAGTGCTCACACGCAGGGGCTGCAGTGCTGCTGAGTAGTACACTGTGTACAGGGGCAGCATTAATACAAGGGGCTGTGTCCAGTGTGACGGCCTATATCTTATCCATTGTCCAGTGTCACGAGTCACTCACGATATATATCCTGTGTCCTGTCCTGTGTGACGACTGACGACATATCCTGTGTCCAGTGTGACGACATATATCCTGTGTCCAGCGTGACATATATCCATTGTCCAGTGTGACGACATATATCCTGTGTCCAGTGTGACGACATATATCCAGTGTGACGACATATATCCTGTGTCCAGTGTGACGACATATATCCTGTGTCCAGTGTGACGACATATATCCAGTGGCCAGTGTGACGACAATATATCCTGTGTCCAGTGTCACAAGTCACAACATATATCCTGTGTCCAGTGTGACATGTAATGTGTGCCGGCATATATCCTGTGTCCAGCGTGACCTATATCCATTGTCCAGTGTGACGACATATATCCTGTGTCCACTGTGACGACATATATCCTGTGTCCAGTGTGACGACATATATCCTGTGTCCAGTGTGACGACATATATCCTGTGTCCAGCGTGACATATATCCATTGTCCAGTGTGACGACATATATCCTGTGTCCAGTGTGACGACATATATCCAGTGGCCAGTGTGACTACAATATATCCTGTGTCCAGTGTCACAAGTCACAACATATATCCTGTGTCCAGTGTCCAGTGTGACATGTAATGTGTGCCGGCATATATCCTGTGTCCAGCGTGACCTATATCCATTGTCCAGTGTGACGACATATATCCAGTGTCCAGTGTGACGACATATATCCAGTGTCCAGTGTGACGACATATATCCAGTGTCCAGTGTGACGACATATATCCAGTGTCCAGTGTGACGACATATATCCTGTGTCCAGTGTGACGACATATATCCATTGTCCAGTGTGACGACATATATCCTGTGTCCACTGTGACGACATATATCCAGTGTCCAGTGTGACGACATATATCCATATATATATAGCTTAGTCATCCAGCTACCTCGGGATAACCTTATGGCCCTACTACAGTAAATGAAAACAATTTTGTGAGCTGTGAAGTGATCAAAATTGCCTAGAAATGAGTGGAAACTAATGTTATTGAGCTTAATGAAACTTTAGGGGCAAAAACAGGCCAGAAAACAATTATTTTAGCAATTTTTAGCATTTTTCCAAAAAAATCCAGATCCAAAACCAAAACCTGCAAGGGTGGTTTTGCCAAAACCAATCCAGATCCAAAACACGAAGGGAGATCCAGATCCAAAACCAAAACCAAAACCCAAAAGTGCCCGCCGCACATCTCTAATTAAAATCTGTGTTTGCATTCTCACTGCAAAATATTCAGTGTCACAGTAGTACTAACTTCTATTTTTGCACTGGGATTCTGGAATTTATCAGACTATCAGAAATAATAATGTATGTTCAAAAGAGGAGATTACAAATAAATTAGCAGAAGCTCAAAATATATATGAATAAATGGTAATTTATTACAATGGTGAATGCATGTGTGTTATGTTTCACTTTGTTATGATTTGTTTTCTATATATTTTATACACAGTATAATCAACATTGGTTTGTGTGACATTGGTTTAATATACAAGGTAGGTATAGGTATAGTCTCAGGGCAGTACCACACAGGAGTTATGTAGGAGATATCTATTGTACAAGAAATAGTAGCACTACAGCTCCATAATTGCTTGACTGAATTTAGCATCAAAACAGTTTATTCAGAGAATTACCATATCAATTTATAACATTTCAATCTGTCTCAGCTGTTTGTCAAGTTCAAAAGATTACATTATCTCTGAATAATAAGGGTCTAAGTGACATTTTTTCACAGCCAGGAAATAGCTGGGTATTGCTGAAATCAATATGACAGTCATGAAGGTTAATGTTAAGAATAATATGCATTAAAGACTTTTTGCATGTACATTGCTGGAATTTTCTTTAACACAAGCTGCAAAGTTCTTCCCATCCAGGACATGATGTTGTAGGTATAATTGCCATTTACAGGCTTTGGTACTTGTGTATTATAGCGGCGCCCCCGATGTGCATCGAGCGATGTTTATATTGCGTCGCATCGCATGGCATGCATCGCGTACCATGCGATGCGATGCAACGCGATTTTTGCCCCCTATGCGATGAAAGATCGTATAAGCACCATAAAGGGTGCTTTAAAGCACCCTAATGGGTGTTTACAATGTGAAATGCACCCCCACGCCACCCCCCCCACTATAAACGTGAACCCGAAGCGTGGCGAGCGCAGAGAGCCCGCGAGGGGCGGCGGTACGCGTCCTCCGACCTTTTCATACCCCCACTATCCACGTCGGCGTGGAGTTGAGAATAGAAAGTGTGGCGAGCGCAGCGAGCCACTGAGCCCGAAGCGTGGCGAGGGGACGCGGATACCTTCACAGGTATCGGAGTCCCCTCGCGGGCTTCACAGGTATCCGCGTCCCCTCACGGGGCTCGCTGCGCTCGCCACGCTTCGGGCGCGGTGGCTCGCTGCGCTCGCCACACTTTCTGTTCTCCACGCCGACGTGGATAGTGGGGGTATGAAAAGGTCGGAGGACGCGTACCGCCGCCCCTCGTGGGCTCGCTGCGCTCGCCACGCTTCGGGTTCACGTTTATAGTGGGGGGGGGGGGGGTGGCGTGGGGGTGCATTTCACATTGTAAGCACCCATTAGGGTGCTTATACAATGTTTAATCGCGTTGCATCGCATTGTATGGCATTGTATGCCATGTACAATGTCATACAATTTTAAAATTGTTTGACATTGTACAGCATCGCGCGATATCGCGTCGCATCGCATACCATCGTATGCCTTATGGTATGCGATGCGATGGGTGCCGCCAAAATACACAAGTGCCCCGGCTTTGATTGAAGAAGCTGATTGGTTGGTACTTTTTCTCTTTACAAGCTTTGTTAAATCTCCCTGTTTGAATGTTGAAGTTGGCATGCACACTATACAGTGTCCTAATAAACATTTTATATACATTGGTGTATATGGAGATATACACCAATGAATTAAAAGTTACAGCAACTTCTGGAGCATTATAAATATAATGGACGAGATATACTAAGCCTTGAAAAGTGATAAAATGGAAAGGGATAGACCACCTACCAATCAGATCCTGCCATTTTTCAAACACAGCCAGTAACATGGCATTTAGGAGCTGATTGGCTGGTGCTTTATCACTCTACATTTTATCAATTTTTTGCTTAATATCAAAAAAATGTATGAAAAGGAGCAAGAAGTTGTCCCACAACTGAGCGGCTCAGTCGAAAAGAGGCATATGCCACTTCTACATGGATTTAAAATGTTTGCTGCCATTAAAAAGCTTCTGCCATCTAGCATCTACTCCACTTCTGACATAGTGCCTATTTCACACCAGCAGCAAAATACAATTCCTTGGTATTTATTTCAAGACATATCTAGTACCATATAATCATGAACACCCCTTACACACACAGCCCCAAAGACTCCTTAAAGCAGAAGAGGGGCATAATTGTCGGAAAATGGAGATACAATTTTAATATTATGGTGAGATTTATCATAGCTTGCAGAGACATAAAGTATAGAATTTGCCCATAGACACCAATCATCTTCTAGGATTTGTCAGGCTCTGCAAGATGATTGGTTGCTAAAAGCAACATCTCCATTTTATCTTATCAAGATTTATAATTATGGCTGGTCATCTTCGTGCCATCATGATGATGGGCTCATTTTTTTATGGAGATCTGGAGCTTTAGTCCCATCCATCCCATTGTTAATATGAATCTGACAAGTAAAAGACTAGAATTTTTTTTGTATTAAAGCATCTCCCAAAATGGAGATGTTCGATTGTTGGAGATATTTCTGTAGCCAGATCAATAGCTTAGTGGCAGTTATCAGAGATGCGATGACATACAGTATCTCTGAAATGGACGTATCATCACATCTGAATTACGTTGTAAGCTCCCTTGCACTAACAGACCAAATATAATTTAATGAGCAGTATCTTTCCAAATACCCAACACATTTTATGACAGTCTTCACTTTAAGCAGGCTGATTTTTTACTTTAGAAAAATATAAAGGGAGAACATGTCCATTAGTCAATTACCTAATTGAAAATTGGAAGAGAATGAGCTCAATGCTATTTATTACTCAATATGCATACTGTTTTATTATTATTATTATTATTATTTTTTCATTTTAGGCATTGCTATCATGCTATTTCAATAGAATAATATTGTTACACAATATCAACAGATTCTTTAAATAGCAATCCTCCAAACATAGGGCCTTATTCTGGTTGGAGCGTCCGGGCCGTACGCGTACGTCCCGGGGTTTTTCACGATCTGCGCATGTGCAGATACGCTAATGCGCCGGCGCGAACACTCCACAACGCTTACGGCCGGTGTCTCAACGTGCGAAAAAACCTGTACGCGAGTGTACGGGTAATGGGGCGGCATAGGGGCGTGTTGATGGGAGCGGCCGAAATAATGAGGGAAAATGGGCGTAAATATGGGCGTACACGGGGGTGTGCACCAAAAATGAGCGGTGCTACTACCGCACGATCGACTAAGGCACCGTTCATTTCGGACACCAAACAGGCGGCCGCCAGCCGCCAGCTCAAACCACCCCTACAGATACCGCATGCCAGCGTGCGCCTGAGTTGGCTAATTAACGCTGATTACTACTCAAACACATACACCTGAATGTTATAAGCAATGCTGCAGTCTATTAACTCCAAACCATGATTTCACTGCCTGCAAGCCACACATACAGCACGCAAACACATTGGAAGCTTATGTTTCTAGACTTCTCCACATTTAAAGGTTTGTTTAATTTAAGGTAAGAATCTTTTTATACGCTAAGGTAGGTATTTGCTAAACAGACACATTCACTACCTGCTTTCATAGACTTTACGCAGTAGCACACTCAATCTACACAAGTCGACATGTGTCAACGTGTTCACTCTAATACTAACATAGGTTTTGTATTTAGGATACAATAACATAAACCACATCTAACACCTACAAAGGATGTTTCAGCAATGTTTGAAGCCCATGACCACTATTTTCCACACAATCTTTGTATAGTACCCAAAATAATGACCTGTACCACTATCTCATCTGCTATGATTTGGATTTGACTACACTCTGGATGTAAGATGCCACCAATCACATTATTGCACTCTCATCTCTCTAACAAAGGATTCCTACATCTGCTTATGACACTGTCAAATCATATATATTTAAAAAGTTATGCATGTTTGTTCACAAGCTAATTTATCATGTTTGGCCCATTCACACATCTTTTTTTAGGGAGGACACATATGCATTCCTACACAAATGTACCTTTTCACCCTTGTTTGTCTGCCTCACCCACTCCATGAGGAAAGCATTGTTCTGGACCTGCTTTTACCTACTACTGTAGGAGCTACCTTACCTGCACACAAACTGCTTTCTCACCTATTAAGTTGCTCTGCACATGTGCTGACACAAACTAATTAGCAGGGAAAAGTTGGATAGGAACATGGGAATGGCCATGGAGAGGGTTACACATGGGAAACTTCGACCACACTTCAACAAATGTTCAAAAATACCCTGGTCAGTAAGTACACATAAATCTAGTATTTGTTTCACACAAGAAATTACACATACCACAATTTTGTTTTAATTTGTAAACTAAATTTATTTGCTGTTCAGCATCACAGCTTGACACTTTAATGTGAGAAATCAAATAAACAAATAAAATAGACACACAAATAATAAAACAGCCAGAACAAGAGGTTGCATATCTCCAAACATGTGTTACTCTGCAAATGCAATGGTGAAAGAAATGGGGACACCAGAATACGTACTGCAACAACCAGGGTGAATACTAAGCAAGATACACACCACCAAAAAAAAATATCCTGCATTTGTAGAGGTCAAAATACGAACTTTCATGCCCATGGCACGCAAATGGATCGATGGGCAACTCAGGAAGCGGATGTCCAGTGCAATTTAAACCTTTGGCCTCCAACCACAGAGGAAGTGAACCAGGTCTCATTTGGGCCCTTTTTTGCCCCTTTTAGATGGGGCCTTGGGGACAGGGGCCTTTGGGTCAGCTGGCTTTCGGCGTCTTCCCCTAGTCGACACAGGAGGGTCAGCCGAGGTGGAAGGTTGGGGAGCAGCTTGGGGTGGGGCAGCAGATGGGGGATTGTCCCTTAGGGACCTGGCGGTGGACAGCTGCTCCGCAAGAAGTTCATTCTGGCGGCTGAGGTGTTGGCCAATGCTTAGCATGCCAGCCGCCAGAGTTTCATTAATGCGGTTCAACGCCTCAACCTGCAGCTGGTTTGTGGCCTTCCACTCCGCCAGAAAATCCGCCACCTGCTGCTGACGGATCGCAGCATCCACCCCTTGCTGCTCGATCCTGTCCAGCGTCACCAACAGGCTCTCACTCCATGTCTCCTGTGGCTGGGGCTGGGGGCGACGTCTTGGTGGAGGCTGGACCACCTGCTCCACCTGTGGCTCTGCAGAGGAAGATGCTGCCGGTACATCCTGACTTTCTGCTTCTGCTAGGATAAGAATTGAAAACAATGTCACCATCACATACGCAATAAAAAATATCTTTCTAAATACAATGCATTACTGTGACTTACCATCAAAAGCAGCAGCAAAGACCTCCGCCGGGAGCTCACTGTCCATATTGGAGATCCCCCTGATCTCCCCCACATCGATCACGTCACAGGAGTCCAGCTCCAGGGGGGTATACTCCAAATGGTCAGGCATAGGACCGCTCCCGGTGGACATGCTGTGGTTGTACCGGTCAGTCATCTTCCTCTTCAGGGCACTTTTGAAGTCAGTCCACCTACAAGTTTAAAAATACAAATATCACCATGAGATATGTGCACCACTGTGCTACGTGTAGGGTTACCACCTAGTCCCTTTAATTCCGGACACATGTTACTTACACAGGTTCTGTGGCAGTTTAAAATTAGGTGAAGTGGAGTCTTGAAGTCAGCCAGCCACAGAACCTGTGTAATTAATATGTGTCCGGAATTAAAGGGACTATGTGGTACCCCTAGCTACGTGACATTTCCTAGTGTGGGTGATCTTATGTTTTTTTGCCATGTGTGGCCAAATATTTCTTTGATGGACAAAACCATGTGCACTGCAGGTGAGGCAGGTGTAAAACCCCACCCAAATCTGATTATCTCTGCACAAGTAACACCTGCCTCACCTGCAGTGCACATGGTTTTGTCCATCTAAGAAATATTTGGGCAGAAAGAGTGAACTAGAATAAGGGCCTCAGTTCCTGCTGGAGACTGCTGAAAAATTGCCCTGACAAACACACTAACCTTTTCTTCACCGCGTCCCAAGTTCTGACCACTGGTGACACCTGGTTCACTTCCTCTGTGATCTTGTCCCAAAGGTTTCTCCTTGCACTGGCACCCGGCTTCCTGGTTGCCAATTCAATCCATTCGCGTGCCCTGGGCACTAGAATTCGCATTTCGGCCTCTACAAATGCAGGGTTTCTCCTTCTGGTGGTGGTATCCTGCTCAGTCATCACCCTAGATGTTGCAGCACGTTTTCTGGTGGCCCCAGTTCTCTCACCATGCACCTGCTGGGTTACACCTGTTTGGAGAGATGCAACCTCTTGTTCTGGCTGGTTGCTTGGCCCTTGTGGAGCTGGTGGAGGTTCACCAGGGCCTGTTACTGAGGGGCCCGCTTGATCTTGCAGGCGACTCCTCTCTTGGGCCCTCCTTCTCCGCTCCTGTTCCCTCTTGTTGAGTGCATCAAGCATGGATTGTGCTGTAGCTCTCTGCAGAGCGTCCTCTGCTGCAGAATCGTCTGAGTCAGACATGTTTGCAGCAATTGTGGGCTGCATCTGACTGAATATTTATATGTTAATCTCCCGCCATGAACAAGGGGGCGTATATTTTTTCCCGCAATGTAGATGCAAATTTACGCCGATATTTCCCGCCGATAATTCCCGCTTAAATTACGCAGGTCTCAACGCACCTGATCAAACACCTGTATATGCACATACACAGGTTGTGGAGCATTGTGCTACATCGTGAAATGTGGGCACCTGTCATTCCAATGACGAGTGTTGTCAGCTGGTATCTGTTGGAGTTCGTGTATGCTTTGTGAGTCACATTTCAAAACATCACGATATAATGCTTTCCTTACATATGTAATGTGTATGAAATTGTCATACAGCAACATGTTGCATTGTGGCCCTTTAGGCAGCGTAGCTATAAGTAGAGGGTTGCGTGTATTATTTTCCGCCTACTGTATATACAGTACTCCTCTCCATGCATATCGGTGTATCGTGCCCCCTTTAAGCAGCGTAGTTATAAGTAGAGGGTTGCGTGTATTATTTTCCGCCTACTGTATATACAGTACTCCTCTCCATGCATATCGGTGTATCGTGCCCCCTTTAAGCAGCGTAGTTCTAAGTAGACGGTTGCGTGTATTAATTTCCGCATACTATATATACAGTACTTTTCTCTTCATGGCAATCGGTGTATTGAGCCCCCTTTAAGCAGCGTAGTTATGAGTAGACGGGGGTGCGTGCATTATTTTCCGCACACTGTATATATACAGTTCCTCTCTATACATTGAATGCATGCTGTTGGTTGTGGTGTGTATATCGGAACGGTCCGCGTAAGTTTCTATTCGCATCCAGTTTGTTAATGTAAGAGGGATTAATAAAGTTAATACCAAACAAACAATTTTTTCAACCAATCAGCAAGCACCAAAAGTGATATATGTACCTGCAATTAATAACTGCGCCATTGCCACCATGACAGCAAACAGAGCTAGGCCATTCTCGACCCCTGAGCTGTTGGCCCTGGTCCACGTCATGGACCGTCACCTGGGGCCCAGGGGCCCATATGTTTCGAATGCGGACAAGCGGTGGGCGTATAATGCTGCCCGCCGCCTGATATTTTCCACGACCGGCGTCCGCAGAAGCCTGGGGCAGGTTGAGCGGCGCTGGTCAGACCTGCGCCGGCGGCAGCCCGTTCTACTGTGCAGCCTTCGCCGCCATATTGCCCGATGTAAGTTTTGATTACTAGTATGTCTGCGTTTTTTAGCAATGTTGTGTGTACTTTTTAAAAATAGGTTGCTGAGTATGGGGGTGTATATGGGTGTATATGGGGTGTATATATGGGTGTATATGGGGTGTATATGGGGGTGTATATGGGTGTATATGGGGGGTATAGGGGGGTGTATATGGGTGTATATGGGGTGTATATGGGGGGTATAGGGGGGTGTATATGGGTGTATATGGGTGTATATGGGGGGTATAGGGGGGGTTTAAGTAGTTGCTCAGTTTTTTGGTGTAGGATATCAAATAGTTAGCATGATAAATGTCTGAAATATCACAGCAATGATCATTTGGAAGGTTATGAGCATGACTAATGTGAATTTTTCTTTCCCCCTTTTTTATGAATCCCAATCTTCCATTTCTATGCCATCAACATGAACATTGCAGCACGGGCAAGAGCCGCCAGAGAAGCCCGGGAGCAGGCACGCCGGGACCAGGCAGCCCCGGAGCAGCCAGAGGAGGAGGAAGAGGAAGAGGAAGAGGAGGAGGAGGAGGAAGAGGAGGAGGAGGAGGAAGAGGAGGAGGAGGAAGAGGAAGAGGAGGAGAAGAAAGAGGAGGAGGAGGAAGAGGAGGAGGAGGAAGAGGAAGAGGAGGAGAAGAAAGAGGAGGAGGAGGAAGAGGAGGAGGAGGAAGAGGAAGAGGAGGAGAAGAAAGAGGAGGAGGAGGAAGAAGAGGAGGAGGAAGAAGAAGAGACACAGGGTGCTGTTTGGACCCACACAATTTCCCCATCCCCTTCCCCCTCCACAACCCCCACCCCCACCACCTCCCCAACCCCCACCCCCCCCCTCCCCACCCCATTTCCAACCCCCCTATACCTCTCCACCACCCACCCCCAAACCTCTCCACTCCCCAGTAACAGCCACTACCGTGGTCCAGACTCCGGGACCATCATTCTCGTTGCTCCAGACCCCCCCAACCACCGCACAGCCAACCAGCGGTGACCAGGATGGCTCAAGTAGCCGTAAGTAAATAATTTGTCTAATGTTTACCTACACATTTCTACACATCAACAATCACAACAACCACATATGTGTATCCAACATCAACATTAGTTGCAACATATCACTGCAGGGCGACCATGAGGTGTGTCCTGTCCTTCTCCAGGAACAAGGGTCCCCTTGGTGGTTTTTTTGAGTGTGGCCATGCCTCACCCCTTGAATAATTGACATAACAGTACATCCAATGAGATATCCGACATTAGTGGTGTGGTAGTTATGTGGCTCCAGGTGTTGGGTAACTCCAGTTCCCAGCATGATGTGCAACACAGGGCCGGATTATAATGGAGGCACAAGGGGTCAGTGCCCCTGGGCCCCCCTCTAGCTAGGGGCCCCCTGTGGTTGTCATGTATTTTTGACCAAAAAAATGTGTAAGTTGTTTTTTTTCTTTTTTAGCTAAATGTTTTGTGCATGGGTGGGGTAGTGCTGCAGCTTCACCTATCTGCCAATGTGACAATGATTTATGGTGCTGAGCATCGGGAGCCAAGGCACACTGATTGCACAAGTGTGCAGTGCATTTCTGGGAGTTGACTAAGTCCCATGACACTTTGCACCAGAGGACAGAGGCTGAGAAGTTTGTGCTGAGCTCTGATTGGTGGAGCTCATTACATGCTTCTCAGGTCCATGGAGAACAGCAGCAGCAGCTTAGTCATGGGAGGGATTTTAATCAGAGGCAGCACTAGGACTGTGAGGTCTCCACCAGAGTAAGGGGCAGAGGGACAAACACAGGCTTTTCATGTGGTGTGTGTGTGTGTGTGTATATATATATATATATATATATATATATATATATATATATATATATATATATATATATATATCCCCTGCAGTTAATTAAGTATATTATTTTGTAGTACTGTGTTTACAGCAGACCCATCTTCAATGTAGTTTAAAAATGTGTGTGGCCTTCACACATAACTCTCAACTTATTTTTAGGTACAAATACAACAAACATTTGTGTATGTTATATATTAATTTTTTATTTTTATCCCTTCCCTACAGACACTGGACAGCAGCAGGAGGAGGTGGCAGCCCTAATGCGGGAGATTGTCCTCACCCTCCTGTACCTCCAGATCCTGTTTGGCCTTCTGGAGGCCCGAATTTAATTTTTTTTTATTCCCCCCCCCCCTTATTATTTTTGTGCCAAATAAACGTTTATGTACAGTTCGAAATTGCCTTTGTTTTTAATCAGAAATATGTTAGAGGGCTTGTAAGGGTAGGTACATACAGATGTGTACTGTAAGTTATACTTGTAATTTGAGGTGAGGGGTAATGATTGATGTGTGAATGTGTGTGTTTTTGAATAAAATAACACATAGTAAAAATGCATGAATTTTTAATGTTGTTCGATTACAACATCACACATAACATCAGGGTAGGTATACATGTTACACATTGTGGACAAAGTAATTATGGACATAATTTAGTACATATACAGAAACACCAACATTACTTGATGTAAAAATAACAGCAATATGGGGACACATAGATAGTGATTAAAATGCCACATTAGAACATAACAAATATACATGTAATGAGGGTTCAAATGTAGTTTTATTAGGTCTTTATTGAGGTAGACAATTGAGTTAATAGAAAACAATAATTGAATAACAAATAGATTAATTAATCAATTGTGAGATTTGTAGTTGAAAGGGAAGATTTGCAGGTCCATATATGTGAAGGGTATGCCAGCGTACACGGACGTACGCTCACTCTCACGAGCGGTGACATAACTTGTGTTTTCCATTGAAAACAATAGGGACCCGTGCGTGCAAGCTGGCGTACGCTCAGATCTCCGCAAGAAGTCGGTGGGAAGACGGACGAAAGACGTCCGCGTACGTTGCCGTACGCTCAGTTGTACGCCAGTTGTCGGAGTGTAAGGGCTGGGCCGGCCGCGTACGTTGCCGTACGCTCATTTGTACGCCACTCCCCTTCTACGTTATTTCTGCCCGTACGTAAGCGGCTGATTTGTGGGTGGACTTAACCCTAACGGCCGCGTACGGCTAGCGTGCGGTAATGGCGAACGTACGCACGTTTGGCCGCTCCGAGCAGAATAATGCCCTTATTGTACTATTTTGTGCTCATGGGAGTAATGCCTCCCCACCTACCTGTTTTGGGTAGGGGGCTGCCACTGCCCCATGCTTGGAAATAAGGTAAGGAAACAGCCATGCTCCGCCACCTGTGGAATTGATCTGACAGACACCAGAACTACCACATGCACAAAATCAGCGGCTTGATTGCTCTTTTGCAAAGCCCTGGACTGAATCGGTTGCAGACCATAGAAGTCAGGAAGGGCTGCTGAAAAAAACAGGATTGGCTTCCTACAGGAAGCTAGCTTTCTGCTAACTGCAACCTGGTCTGGCAGTCCCAGAGGGAAGAACCATCTCCCAGTGGGACTGCCTTTCCAGTGGGTAACTGGTAGGTATCACTTCCTGTAGGAAGCCAGTGCAGTAATTAGCTCATGAACATGGTGCAGTCCGTAGATAGATAAAATCCGCCACTGGTTCTTATACTACCTCAGCAATTTCTAAATTAATGTGGGCATTCTCTGGAAATTATTTTGTTAATAGCAAATTACAGTATGATTTGACTTCAAAAGATAATGTTAAAAACAAGTCTTATTAAAAATAAAAAGGGAACCAAAGCTATCCCTCATTGAGAGCAATGATTGATGATGGGGCCTCATTCCTTCTGTCCCCAGCAGTCAGTGAGAGCTGCGAGGGAACAGGGCCTCCTCTCAGCTCTATCGTGTAACTTTTTAGACTAACAGAGGTAAGGAGTCCATAATTCATATAGGAAAGCCACACCAAATGCCACCTCAAACAGGGCCATCTTAACCTCTTGAGTGGTGGGTTTTTGGCTGGGGCAGGACAAACCTACCAGGCAAGGTAAAAAACCCACCACAGATCATCGGAAGCTGCCAGCCCCCCTTACCTTCGCTCTGGCGTTAGTATGCCGGAGCTCCCCTACCACCACTGCCCCCTGCCGCCTGTCAGTGATCACATTGGCGGCAGGCTCGGGGATGTTTTGCGGCGGCTTGGGAGGACTCGGGTGCCTGAACTCTCTTGTGTCCCCCCGAGCCAACCCGAACATCCCCGAGCCTGCCGCCTGTCAATTACTAGTACTAATGGTGATGGGGGCAGGGGAGCTCCAGCGCCGGAGGTGAGGGGGATTGAGGGGAGGGGATGGGACAGCAGAGCGGCCACTATGGGGGTGCCCGGACAGGTAATGCACCAGTGGTGCACACCTGGACACCACTGGCGCACACCTTCATTTTAGTGGTATGCCTGGAAATTTTCCGGGACAGCCCGCTGCGGCAGCGGAGCTGAGCCCGGAACATTTCTGGGCATACCACTCAAGTGGTTAATGCATGGGTTGCCGGGCAGCTGCTCTAAGGCCCCACAATTATAGGAGCCTTAGATCAGGGGTTTACTGGTGCCTGGAGTTTCATGTGAGGCTAGTGGAGATTGCTGCCCGGCTGCTTTGGTTGTGAATTACACAAAATCAGAGCTGCTGGGAAACATTCTCTACTGACCCACAGCCAAACAGTTGCTGGGCATGCTAATTGCTGGATGGCTGATAGTAGGTGGAGAGACACTGCAGGAAATTATGATGTTCTTTACTTAAGTAGGGGCCCTAGTTCATTGCTTTGCCTATGGCCCACAATGAGACAACCCTGACCTCAAACACTGCCACACATTGCCAGCTGTGACTCGCTGGCAATTGGTACTGATAAGATCCATTTTTTATAAGAATTTCATTTTTCAAAAATATTTATTTTGCGCCTTTCCTGTCAACCACCTTATTTCTCTTACCCTGCTGCTAATGCCTTATAGTGTAATTATGTGATTTTCACTTTTTAAATCATGGGGTTTCTCTAATTTACCAAAGAGATACACATATTTGAAAACTAACTAGAACCACCCTCTGTGAAGGTTTCACACCACACATGGCCAACATCGCATACACTCACATGCCCAACATTGCATACGCTTACATGGCCAACATCACATACACTCACATGGCCAACATCACATACACTCACATGGCCAACATCACATATACTCACATGGCCAACATCACATACACTCACATGGCCAACATCACATACACTCACATGGCCAACATCGCATATGCTTACATGGCCAACATCACATACACTCACATGGCCAACATCACATACACTCACATGGCCAACATCACATACACTGACATGACCAACATCACATACACTCACATGGCCAACATCACATACACTCAAGAAATCATACAATAGATAACAAAGTTGTAACAGTCTTTCATAAAGACAGTTAAAGGAGATAACCAATGTCCAGTCAAGAAATACATGATGATAATTTATATTTATATTTAACAATTCATGAGCAGAAAATATATACAACAAAATACAATGAAATCATTTATATTTAAATGTCCAAGCAGTCCTAAGTCTTCCATGAGCTGAGTTAACATTAATTCTGATATGTATACTAATCTAGTTATCAAGTCTCATCTGTATATACAATGTAAATTAACCTTTATATAACACATGAAAGTCTATGCACAA
>NW_028142541.1:0-52972 GCF_055691185.1 Crinia signifera | reverse complement strand
TCGCGGTTTCTCTAAGCGGAATAAGCTGGGGCATTTTTCAACGTTATCTTGTTCACACATGCCTACAAGTCTAAATCTGCATTTTCAGCCTTCTAGCTCTTCGTAAGGAGATATTGCAAAGCATTTGGAAAAATGTCAACGCGGTTTTCTCTAAGGCGGAATAAGCTGGGGCCGATTTTTCAACGTTATCTTGTTCACACAATGCCTACAAGTCTAAATCTGCATTTCAGCCTTCTAGCTCTTTTCGTTAAGGAGATATTGCAAAGCATTTGGAAAAAATGTCAACGCGGTTTTCTCTAAGGCGGAATAAGCTGGGGCCGATTTTTCAACGTTATCTTGTTCACACAATGCCTACAAGTCTAAATCTGCATTTTCAGCCTTCTAGCTCTTTTCGTTAAGGAGATATTGCAAAGCATTTGGAAAAAATGTCAACGCGGTTTTCTCTAAGGCGGAATAAGCTGGGGCCGATTTTTCAACGTTATCTTGTTCACACAATGCCTACAAGTCTAAATCTGCATTTTCAGCCTTCTAGCTCTTTTCGTTAAGGAGATATTGCAAAGCATTTGGAAAAAATGTCAACGCGGTTTTCTCTAAGGCGGAATAAGCTGGGGCCGATTTTTCAACGTTATCTTGTTCACACAATGCCTACAAGTCTAAATCTGCATTTTCAGCCTTCTAGCTCTTTTCGTTAAGGAGATATTGCAAAGCATTTGGAAAAAATGTCAACGCGGTTTTCTCTAAGGCGGAATAAGCTGGGGCCGATTTTTCAACGTTATCTTGTTCACACAATGCCTACAAGTCTAAATCTGCATTTTCAGCCTTCTAGCTCTTTTCGTTAAGGAGATATTGCAAAGCATTTGGAAAAAATGTCAACGCGGTTTTCTCTAAGGCGGAATAAGCTGGGGCCGATTTTTCAACGTTATCTTGTTCACACAATGCCTACAAGTCTAAATCTGCATTTTCAGCCTTCCAGCTCTTTTCGTTAAGGAGATATTGCAAAGCATTTGGAAAAAATGTCAACGCGGTTTTCTCTAAGGCGGAATAAGCTGGGGCCGATTTTTCAACGTTATCTTGTTCACACAATGCCTACAAGTCTAAATCTGCATTTTCAGCCTTCTAGCTCTTTTCGTTAAGGAGATATTGCAAAGCATTTGGAAAAAATGTCAACGCGGTTTCTCTAAGGCGAATAAGCTGGGGCCGATTTTTCAACGTTATCTTGTTCACACAATGCCTACAAGTCTAAATCTGCATTTTCAGCCTTCTAGCTCTTTTCGTTAAGGAGATATTGCAAAGCATTTGGAAAAAATGTCAACGCGGTTTTCTCTAAGGCGGAATAAGCTGGGGCCGATTTTTCAACGTTATCTTGTTCACACAATGCCTACAAGTCTAAATCTGCATTTTCAGCCTTCTAGCTCTTTTCGTTAAGGAGATATTGCAAAGCATTTGGAAAAAATGTCAACGCGGTTTTCTCTAAGGCGGGAATAAGCTGGGGCCGATTTTTCAACGTTATCTTGTTCACACAATGCCTACAAGTCTAAATATGCATTTTCAGCCTTCCAGCTCTTTTCGTTAAGGAGATATTGCAAAGCATTTGGAAAAAATGTCAACGCGGTTTTCTCTAAGGCGGAATAAGCTGGGGCCGATTTTTCAACGTTATCTTGTTCACACAATGCCTACAAGTCTAAATCTGCATTTTCAGCCTTCTAGCTCTTTTCATTAAGGAGATATTGCAAAGCATTTGGAAAAAATGTCAACGCGGTTTTCTCTAAGGCGGATAAGCTGGGGCCGATTTTTCAACGTTATCTTGTTCACACAATGCCTACAAGTCTAAATCTGCATTTTCAGCCTTCTAGCTATTTTCGTTAAGGAGATATTGCAAAGCATTTGGAAAAAATGTCAACGCGGTTTTCTCTAAGGCGGAATAAGCTGGGGCCGATTTTTCAACGTTATCTTGTTCACACAATGCCTACAAGTCTGAATCTGCATTTTCAGCCTTCCAGCTCTTTTCGTTAAGGAGATATTGCAAAGCATTTGGAAAAAATGTCAACGCGGTTTTCTCTAAGGCGGAATAAGCTGGGGCCGATTTTTCAACGATATCTTGTTCACACAATGCCTACAAGTCTAAATCTGCATTTTCAGCCTTCTAGCTCTTTTCGTTAAGGAGATATTGCAAAGCATTTGGAAAAAATGTCAACGCGGTTTTCTCTAAGGCGGAATAAGCTGGGGCCGATTTTTCAACGTTATCTTGTTCACACAATGCCTACAAGTCTAAATCTGCATTTTCAGCCTTCCAGCTCTTTTCGTTAAGGAGATATTGCAAAGGCATTTGGAAAAAATGTCAACGCGGTTTTCTCTAAGGCGGAATAAGCTGGGGCCGATTTTTCAACGTTATCTTGTTCACACAATGCCTACAAGGTCTAAATCTGCATTTTCAGCCTTCTAGCTCTTTTCGTTAAGGAGATATTGCAAGCATTTGGAAAAAATGTCAACGCGGTTTCTCTAAGGCGGAATAAGCTGGGGCCGATTTTTCAACGTTATCTTGTTCACACAATGCCTACAAGTCTAAATCTGCATTTTCAGCCTTCTAGCTCTTTTCGTTAAGGAGATATTGCAAAGCATTTGGAAAAAATGTCAACGCGGTTTTCTCTAAGGCGGAATAAGCTGGGGCCGATTTTTCAACGTTATCTTGTTCACACAATGCCTACAAGTCTAAATCTGCATTTTCAGCCTTCTAGCTCTTTTCGTTAAGGAGATATTGCAAAGCATTTGGAAAAAATGTCAACGCGGTTTTCTCTAAGGCGGAATAAGCTGGGGCCGATTTTTCAACGTTATCTTGTTCACACAATGCCTACAAGTCTAAATCTGCATTTTCAGCCTTCCCGCTCTTTTCGTTAAGGAGATATTGCAAAGCATTTGGAAAAAATGTCAACGCGGTTTTCTCTAAGGCGGAATAAGCTGGGGCCGATTTTTCAACGTTATCTTGTTCACACAATGCCTACAAGTCTAAATCTGCATTTTCAGCCTTCCAGCTCTTTTCGTTAAGGAGATATTGCAAAGCATTTGGAAAAAATGTCAACGCGGTTTTCTCTAAGGCGGAATAAGCTGGGGCCGATTTTTCAACGTTATCTTGTTCACACAATGCCTACAAGTCTAAATCTGCATTTTCAGCCTTCTAGCTCTTTTCGTTAAGGAGATATTGCAAAGCATTGGAAAAATGTCAACGCGGTTTTCTCTAAGGCGGAATAAGCTGGGGCCGATTTTCAACGTTATCTTGTTCACACAATGCCTACAAGTCTAAATATGCATTTTCAGCCTTCCAGCTCTTTTCGTTAAGGAGATATTGCAAAGCATTTGGAAAAAATGTCAACGCGGTTTTCTCTAAGGCGGAATAAGCTGGGGCCGATTTTTCAACGTTATCTTGTTCACACAATGCCTACAAGTCTAAATCTGCATTTTCAGCCTTCTAGCTCTTTTCATTAAGGAGATATTGCAAGGCATTTGGAAAAAATGTCAACGCGGTTTTCTCTAAGGCGGAATAAGCTGGGGCCGATTTTTCAACGTTATCTTGTTCACACAATGCCTACAAGTCTAAATCTGCATTTTCAGCCTTCTAGCTCTTTTCGTTAAGGAGATATTGCAAAGCATTTGGAAAAAATGTCAACGCGGTTTTCTCTAAGGCGGAATAAGCTGGGGGCCGATTTTTCAACGTTATCTTGTTCACACAATGCCTACAAGTCTAAATCTGCATTTTCAGCCTTCCAGCTCTTTTCGTTAAGGAGATATTGCAAAGCATTTGGAAAAAAATGTCAACGCGGTTTTCTCTAAGGCGGAATAAGCTGGGGCCGATTTTTCAACGCTATCTTGTTCACACAATGCCTACAAGTCTAAATCTGCATTTTCAGCCTTCCAGCTCTTTTCGTTAAGGAGATATTACAAAGCATCTGGAAAAAATGTCAACGCGGTTTTCTCTAAGGCGGAATAAGCTGGGGCCGATTTTTCAACGTTATCTTGTTCACACAATGCCTACAAGTCTATATCTGCATTTTCAGCCTTCTAGCTCTTTTCGTTAAGGAGATATTGCAAAGCATTTGGAAAAAATGTCAACGCGGTTTTCTCTAAGGCGGAATAAGCTGGGGCCGATTTTTCAACGTTATCTTGTTCACACAATGCCTACAAGTCTAAATATGCATTTTCAGCCTTCCAGCTCTTTTCGTTAAGGAGATATTGCAAAGCATTTGGAAAAAATGTCAACGCGGTTTTCTCTAAGGCGGAATAAGCTGGGGCCGATTTTTCAACGTTATCTTGTTCACACAATGCCTACAAGTCTAAATCTGCATTTTCAGCCTTCTAGCTCTTTTCATTAAGGAGATATTGCAAGGCATTTGGAAAAAATGTCAACGCGGTTTTCTCTAAGGCGGAATAAGCTGGGGCCGATTTTTCAACGTTATCTTGTTCACACAATGCCTACAAGTCTAAATCTGCATTTTCAGCCTTCTAGCTCTTTTCGTTAAGGAGATATTGCAAAGCATTTGGAAAAAATGTCAACGCGGTTTTCTCTAAGGCGGAATAAGCTGGGGCCGATTTTTCAACGTTATCTTGTTCACACAATGCCTACAAGTCTAAATCTGCATTTTCAGCCTTCTAGCTCTTTTCGTTAAGGAGATATTGCAAAGCATTTGGAAAAAATGTCAACGCGGTTTTCTCTAAGGCGGAATAAGCTGGGGCCGATTTTTCAACGTTATCTTGTTCACACAATGCCTACAAGTCTAAATCTGCATTTTCAGCCTTCCCGCTCTTTTCGTTAAGGAGATATTGCAAAGCATTTGGAAAAAATGTCAACGCGGTTTTCTCTAAGGCGGAATAAGCTGGGGCCGATTTTTCAACGTTATCTTGTTCACACAATGCCTACAAGTCTAAATCTGCATTTTCAGCCTTCCAGCTCTTTTCGTTAAGGAGATATTGCAAAGCATTTGGAAAAAATGTCAACGCGGTTTTCTCTAAGGCGGAATAAGCTGGGGCCGATTTTTCAACGTTATCTTGTTCACACAATGCCTACAAGTCTAAATCTGCATTTTCAGCCTTCTAGCTCTTTTCGTTAAGGAGATATTGCAAAGCATTTGGAAAAAATGTCAACGCGGTTTTCTCTAAGGCGGAATAAGCTGGGGCCGATTTTTCAACGTTATCTTGTTCACACAATGCCTACAAGTCTAAATATGCATTTTCAGCCTTCCAGCTCTTTTCGTTAAGGAGATATTGCAAAGCATTTGGAAAAAATGTCAACGCGGTTTTCTCTAAGGCGGAATAAGCTGGGGCCGATTTTTCAACGTTATCTTGTTCACACAATGCCTACAAGTCTAAATCTGCATTTTCAGCCTTCTAGCTCTTTTCATTAAGGAGATATTGCAAGGCATTTGGAAAAAATGTCAACGCGGTTTTCTCTAAGGCGGAATAAGCTGGGGCCGATTTTTCAACGTTATCTTGTTCACACAATGCCTACAAGTCTAAATCTGCATTTTCAGCCTTCTAGCTCTTTTCGTTAAGGAGATATTGCAAAGCATTTGGAAAAAATGTCAACGCGGTTTTCTCTAAGGCGGAATAAGCTGGGGCCGATTTTTCAACGTTATCTTGTTCACACAATACCTACAAGTCTAAATCTGCATTTTCAGCCTTCTAGCTCTTTTCGTTAAGGAGATATTGCAAAGCATTTGGAAAAAATGTCAACGCGGTTTTCTCTAAGGCGGAATAAGCTGGGGCCGATTTTTCAACGTTATCTTGTTCACACAATGCCTACAAGTCTAAATCTGCATTTTCAGCCTTCCAGCTCTTTTCGTTAAGGAGATATTGCAAAGCATTTGGAAAAAATGTCAACGCGGTTTTCTCTAAGGCGGAATAAGCTGGGGCCGATTTTTCAACGTTATCTTGTTCACACAATGCCTACAAGTCTAAATCTGCATTTTCAGCCTTCTAGCTCTTTTCGTTAAGGAGATATTGCAAAGCATTTGGAAAAAATGTCAACGCGGTTTTCTCTAAGGCGGAATAAGCTGGGGCCGATTTTTCAACGTTATCTTGTTCACACAATGCCTACAAGTCTAAATCTGCATTTTCAGCCTTCTAGCTCTTTTCGTTAAGGAGATATTGCAAAGCATTTGGAAAAAATGTCAACGCGGTTTTCTCTAAGGCGGAATAAGCTGGGGCCGATTTTTCAACGTTATCTTGTTCACACAATGCCTACAAGTCTAAATCTGCATTTTCAGCCTTCTAGCTCTTTTCGTTAAGGAGATATTGCAAAGCATTTGGAAAAAATGTCAACGCGGTTTTCTCTAAGGCGGAATAAGCTGGGGCCGATTTTTCAACGTTATCTTGTTCACACAATGCCTACAAGTCTAAATATGCATTTTCAGCCTTCCAGCTCTTTTCGTTAAGGAGATATTGCAAAGCATTTGGAAAAAATGTCAACGCGGTTTTCTCTAAGGCGGAATAAGCTGGGGCCGATTTTTCAACGTTATCTTGTTCACACAATGCCTACAAGTCTAAATCTGCATTTTCAGCCTTCTAGCTCTTTTCATTAAGGAGATATTGCAAAGCATTTGGAAAAAATGTCAACGCGGTTTTCTCTAAGGCGGAATAAGCTGGGGCCGATTTTTCAACGTTATCTTGTTCACACAATGCCTACAAGTCTAAATCTGCATTTTCAGCCTTCTAGCTATTTTCGTTAAGGAGATATTGCAAAGCATTTGGAAAAAATGTCAACGCGGTTTTCTCTAAGGCGGAATAAGCTGGGGCCGATTTTTCAACGTTATCTTGTTCACACAATGCCTACAAGTCTAAATCTGCATTTTCAGCCTTCTAGCTCTTTTCGTTAAGGAGATATTGCAAAGCATTTGGAAAAAATGTCAACGCGGTTTTCTCTAAGGCGGAATAAGCTGGGGACGATTTTTCAACGTTATCTTGTTCACACAATGCCTACAAGTCTAAATATGCATTTTCAGCCTTCCAGCTCTTTTCGTTAAGGAGATATTGCAAAGCATTTGGAAAAAATGTCAACGCGGTTTTCTCTAAGGCGGAATAAGCTGGGGCCGATTTTTCAACGTTATCTTGTTCACACAATGCCTACAAGTCTAAATCTGCATTTTCAGCCTTCTAGCTCTTTTCATTAAGGAGATATTGCAAAGCATTTGGAAAAAATGTCAACGCGGTTTTCTCTAAGGCGGAATAAGCTGGGGCCGATTTTTCAACGTTATCTTGTTCACACAATGCCTACAAGTCTAAATCTGCATTTTCAGCCTTCTAGCTATTTTCGTTAAGGAGATATTGCAAAGCATTTGGAAAAAATGTCAACGCGGTTTTCTCTAAGGCGGAATAAGCTGGGGCCGATTTTTCAACGTTATCTTGTTCACACAATGCCTACAAGTCTGAATCTGCATTTTCAGCCTTCCAGCTCTTTTCGTTAAGGAGATATTGCAAAGCATTTGGAAAAAATGTCAACGCGGTTTTCTCTAAGGCGGAATAAGCTGGGGCCGATTTTTCAACGATATCTTGTTCACACAATGCCTACAAGTCTAAATCTGCATTTTCAGCCTTCTAGCTCTTTTCGTTAAGGAGATATTGCAAAGCATTTGGAAAAAATGTCAACGCGGTTTTCTCTAAGGCGGAATAAGCTGGGGCCGATTTTTCAACGTTATCTTGTTCACACAATGCCTACAGGTCTAAATCTGCATTTTCAGCCTTCCAGCTCTTTTCGTTAAGGAGATATTGCAAAGCATTTGGAAAAAATGTCAACGCGGTTTTCTCTAAGGCGGAATAAGCTGGGGCCGATTTTTCAACGTTATCTTGTTCACACAATGCCTACAAGTCTAAATCTGCATTTTCAGCCTTCTAGCTCTTTTCGTTAAGGAGATATTGCAAAGCATTTGGAAAAAATGTCAACGCGGTTTTCTCTAAGGCGGAATAAGCTGGGGCCGATTTTTCAACGTTATCTTGTTCACACAATGCCTACAAGTCTAAATATGCATTTTCAGCCTTCCAGCTCTTTTCGTTAAGGAGATATTGCAAAGCATTTGGAAAAAATGTCAACGCGGTTTTCTCTAAGGCGGAATAAGCTGGGGCCGATTTTTCAACGTTATCTTGTTCACACAATGCCTACAAGTCTAAATCTGCATTTTCAGCCTTCTAGCTCTTTTCATTAAGGAGATATTGCAAAGCATTTGGAAAAAATGTCAACGCGGTTTTCTCTAAGGCGGAATAAGCTGGGGCCGATTTTTCAACGTTATCTTGTTCACACAATGCCTACAAGTCTAAATCTGCATTTTCAGCCTTCTAGCTATTTTCGTTAAGGAGATATTGCAAAGCATTTGGAAAAAATGTCAACGCGGTTTTCTCTAAGGCGGAATAAGCTGGGGCCGATTTTTCAACGTTATCTTGTTCACACAATGCCTACAAGTCTAAATCTGCATTTTCAGCCTTCTAGCTCTTTTCGTTAAGGAGATATTGCAAAGCATTTGGAAAAAATGTCAACGCGGTTTTCTCTAAGGCGGAATAAGCTGGGGCCGATTTTTCAACGTTATCTTGTTCACACAATGCCTACAGGTCTAAATCTGCATTTTCAGCCTTCCAGCTCTTTTCGTTAAGAAGACATTGCAAAGCATTTGGAAAAAATGTCAACGCGGTTTTCTCTAAGGCGGAATAAGCTGGGGCCGATTTTTCAACGTTATCTTGTTCACACAATGCCTACAAGTCTAAATCTGCATTTTCAGCCTTCTAGCTCTTTTCATTAAGGAGATATTGCAAAGCATTTGGAAAAAATGTCAACGCGGTTTTCTCTAAGGCGGAATAAGCTGGGGCCGATTTTTCAACGTTATCTTGTTCACACAATGCCTACAAGTCTAAATCTGCATTTTCAGCCTTCTAGCTATTTTCGTTAAGGAGATATTGCAAAGCATTTGGAAAAAATGTCAACGCGGTTTTCTCTAAGGCGGAATAAGCTGGGGCCGATTTTTCAACGTTATCTTGTTCACACAATGCCTACAAGTCTAAATATGCATTTTCAGCCTTCCAGCTCTTTTCGTTAAGGAGATATTGCAAAGCATTTGGAAAAAATGTCAACGCGGTTTTCTCTAAGGCGGAATAAGCTGGGGCCGATTTTTCAACGCTATCTTGTTCACACAATGCCTACAAGTCTAAATCTGCATTTTCAGCCTTCCAACTCTTTTCGTTAAGGAGATATTGCAAAGCATCTGGAAAAAATGTCAACGCGGTTTTCTCTAAGGCGGAATAAGCTGGGGCCGATTTTTCAACGTTATCTTGTTCACACAATGCCTACAAGTCTAAATCTGCATTTTCAGCCTTCCAGCTCTTTTCGTTAAGGAGATATTGCAAAGCATTTGGAAAAAATGTCAACGCGGTTTTCTTTAAGGCGGAATTAGCTGGGGCCGATTTTTCAACGTTATCTTGTTCACACAATGCCTACAAGTCTAAATCTGCATTTTCAGCCTTCTAGCTCTTTTCGTTAAGGAGATATTGCAAAGCATTTGGAAAAAATGTCAACGCGGTTTTCTCTAAGGCGGAATAAGCTGGGGCCGATTTTTCAACGTTATCTTGTTCACACAATGCCTACAAGTCTAAATCTGCATTTTCAGCCTTCTAGCTCTTTTCGTTAAGGAGATATTGCAAAGCATTTGGAAAAAATGTCAACGCGGTTTTCTCTAAGGCGGAATAAGCTGGGGCCGATTTTTCAACGTTATCTTGTTCACACAATGCCTACAAGTCTAAATATGCATTTTCAGCCTTCCAGCTCTTTTCGTTAAGGAGATATTGCAAAGCATTTGGAAAAAATGTCAACGCGGTTTTCTCTAAGGCGGAATAAGCTGGGGCCGATTTTTCAACGTTATCTTGTTCACACAATGCCTACAAGTCTAAATCTGCATTTTCAGCCTTCTAGCTCTTTTCGTTAAGGAGATATTGCAAAGCATTTGGAAAAAATGTCAACGCGGTTTTCTCTAAGGCGGAATAAGCTGGGGCCGATTTTTCAACGTTATCTTGTTCACACAATGCCTACAAGTCTAAATCTGCATTTTCAGCCTTCTAGCTATTTTCGTTAAGGAGATATTGCAAAGCATTTGGAAAAAATGTCAACGCGGTTTTCTCTAAGGCGGAATAAGCTGGGGCCGATTTTTCAACGTTATCTTGTTCACACAATGCCTACAAGTCTGAATCTGGATTTTCAGCCTTCCAGCTCTTTTCGTTAAGGAGATATTGCAAAGCATTTGGAAAAAATGTCAACGCGGTTTTCTCTAAGGCGGAATAAGCTGGGGCCGATTTTTCAACGATATCTTGTTCACACAATGCCTACAAGTCTAAATCTGCATTTTCAGCCTTCTAGCTCTTTTCGTTAAGGAGATATTGCAAAGCATTTGGAAAAAATGTCAACGCGGTTTTCTCTAAGGCGGAATAAGCTGGGGCCGATTTTTCAACGTTATCTTGTTCACACAATGCCTACAGGTCTAAATCTGCATTTTCAGCCTTCCAGCTCTTTTCGTTAAGGAGATATTGCAAAGCATTTGGAAAAAATGTCAACGCGGTTTTCTCTAAGGCGGAATAAGCTGGGGCCGATTTTTCAACGTTATCTTGTTCACACAATGCCTACAAGTCTAAATCTGCATTTTCAGCCTTCTAGCTCTTTTCGTTAAGGAGATATTGCAAAGCATTTGGAAAAAATGTCAACGCGGTTTTCTCTAAGGCGGAATAAGCTGGGGCCGATTTTTCAACGTTATCTTGTTCACACAATGCCTACAAGTCTAAATATGCATTTTCAGCCTTCCAGCTCTTTTCGTTAAGGAGATATTGCAAAGCATTTGGAAAAAATGTCAACGCGGTTTTCTCTAAGGCGGAATAAGCTGGGGCCGATTTTTCAACGTTATCTTGTTCACACAATGCCTACAAGACTAAATCTGCATTTTCAGCCTTCTAGCTCTTTTCATTAAGGAGATATTGCAAAGCATTTGGAAAAAATGTCAACGCGGTTTTCTCTAAGGCGGAATAAGCTGGGGCCGATTTTTCAACGTTATCTTGTTCACACAATGCCTACAAGTCTAAATCTGCATTTTCAGCCTTCTAGCTATTTTCGTTAAGGAGATATTGCAAAGCATTTGGAAAAAATGTCAACGCGGTTTTCTCTAAGGCGGAATAAGCTGGGGCCGATTTTTCAACGTTATCTTGTTCACACAATGCCTACAAGTCTAAATCTGCATTTTCAGCCTTCTAGCTCTTTTCGTTAAGGAGATATTGCAAAGCATTTGGAAAAAATGTCAACGCGGTTTTCTCTAAGGCGGAATAAGCTGGGGCCGATTTTTCAACGTTATCTTGTTCACACAATGCCTACAAGTCTAAATATGCATTTTCAGCCTTCCAGCTCTTTTCGTTAAGGAGATATTGCAAAGCATTTGGAAAAAATGTCAACGCGGTTTTCTCTAAGGCGGAATAAGCTGGGGCCGATTTTTCAACGTTATCTTGTTCACACAATGCCTACAAGTCTAAATCTGCATTTTCAGCCTTCTAGCTCTTTTCATTAAGGAGATATTGCAAAGCATTTGGAAAAAATGTCAACGCGGTTTTCTCTAAGGCGGAATAAGCTGGGGCCGATTTTTCAACGTTATCTTGTTCACACAATGCCTACAAGTCTAAATCTGCATTTTCAGCCTTCTAGCTATTTTCGTTAAGGAGATATTGCAAAGCATTTGGAAAAAATGTCAACGCGGTTTTCTCTAAGGCGGAATAAGCTGGGGCCGATTTTTCAACGTTATCTTGTTCACACAATGCCTACAAGTCTGAATCTGCATTTTCAGCCTTCCAGCTCTTTTCGTTAAGGAGATATTGCAAAGCATTTGGAAAAAATGTCAACGCGGTTTTCTCTAAGGCGGAATAAGCTGGGGCCGTTTTTTCAACGATATCTTGTTCACACAATGCCTACAAGTCTAAATCTGCATTTTCAGCCTTCTAGCTCTTTTCGTTAAGGAGATATTGCAAAGCATTTGGAAAAAATGTCAACGCGGTTTTCTCTAAGGCGGAATAAGCTGGGGCCGATTTTTCAACGTTATCTTGTTCACACAATGCCTACAGGTCTAAATCTGCATTTTCAGCCTTCCAGCTCTTTTCGTTAAGAAGACATTGCAAAGCATTTGGAAAAAATGTCAACGCGGTTTTCTCTAAGGCGGAATAAGCTGGGGCCGATTTTTCAACGTTATCTTGTTCACACAATGCCTACAAGTCTAAATCTGCATTTTCAGCCTTCTAGCTCTTTTCATTAAGGAGATATTGCAAAGCATTTGGAAAAAATGTCAACGCGGTTTTCTCTAAGGCGGAATAAGCTGGGGCCGATTTTTCAACGTTATCTTGTTCACACAATGCCTACAAGTCTAAATCTGCATTTTCAGCCTTCTAGCTATTTTCGTTAAGGAGATATTGCAAAGCATTTGGAAAAAATGTCAACGCGGTTTTCTCTAAGGCGGAATAAGCTGGGGCCGATTTTTCAACGTTATCTTGTTCACACAATGCCTACAAGTCTAAATATGCATTTTCAGCCTTCCAGCTCTTTTCGTTAAGGAGATATTGCAAAGCATTTGGAAAAAATGTCAACGCGGTTTTCTCTAAGGCGGAATAAGCTGGGGCCGATTTTTCAACGCTATCTTGTTCACACAATGCCTACAAGTCTAAATCTGCATTTTCAGCCTTCCAACTCTTTTCGTTAAGGAGATATTGCAAAGCATCTGGAAAAAATGTCAACGCGGTTTTCTCTAAGGCGGAATCAGCTGGGGCCGATTTTTCAACGTTATCTTGTTCACACAATGCCTACAAGTCTAAATCTGCATTTTCAGCCTTCCAGCTCTTTTCGTTAAGGAGATATTGCAAAGCATTTGGAAAAAATGTCAACGCGGTTTTCTTTAAGGCGGAATTAGCTGGGGCCGATTTTTCAACGTTATCTTGTTCACACAATGCCTACAAGTCTAAATCTGCATTTTCAGCCTTCTAGCTCTTTTCGTTAAGGAGATATTGCAAAGCATTTGGAAAAAATGTCAACGCGGTTTTCTCTAAGGCGGAATAAGCTGGGGCCGATTTTTCAACGTTATCTTGTTCACACAATGCCTACAAGTCTAAATCTGCATTTTCAGCCTTCTAGCTCTTTTCGTTAAGGAGATATTGCAAAGCATTTGGAAAAAATGTCAACGCGGTTTTCTCTAAGGCGGAATAAGCTGGGGCCGATTTTTCAACGTTATCTTGTTCACACAATGCCTACAAGTCTAAATATGCATTTTCAGCCTTCCAGCTCTTTTCGTTAAGGAGATATTGCAAAGCATTTGGAAAAAATGTCAACGCGGTTTTCTCTAAGGCGGAATAAGCTGGGGCCGATTTTTCAACGTTATCTTGTTCACACAATGCCTACAAGTCTAAATCTGCATTTTCAGCCTTCTAGCTCTTTTCGTTAAGGAGATATTGCAAAGCATTTGGAAAAAATGTCAACGCGGTTTTCTCTAAGGCGGAATAAGCTGGGGCCGATTTTTCAACGTTATCTTGTTCACACAATGCCTACAAGTCTAAATATGCATTTTCAGCCTTCCAGCTCTTTTCGTTAAGGAGATATTGCAAAGCATTTGGAAAAAATGTCAACGCGGTTTTCTCTAAGGCGGAATAAGCTGGGGCCGATTTTTCAACGTTATCTTGTTCACACAATGCCTACAAGTCTAAATCTGCATTTTCAGCCTTCTAGCTCTTTTCATTAAGGAGATATTGCAAAGCATTTGGAAAAAATGTCAACGCGGTTTTCTCTAAGGCGGAATAAGCTGGGGCCGATTTTTCAACGTTATCTTGTTCACACAATGCCTACAAGTCTAAATCTGCATTTTCAGCCTTCTAGCTATTTTCGTTAAGGAGATATTGCAAAGCATTTGGAAAAAATGTCAACGCGGTTTTCTCTAAGGCGGAATAAGCTGGGGCCGATTTTTCAACGTTATCTTGTTCACACAATGCCTACAAGTCTAAATCTGCATTTTCAGCCTTCTAGCTCTTTTCGTTAAGGAGATATTGCAAAGCATTTGGAAAAAATGTCAACGCGGTTTTCTCTAAGGCGGAATAAGCTGGGGCCGATTTTTCAACGTTATCTTGTTCACACAATGCCTACAAGTCTAAATATGCATTTTCAGCCTTCCAGCTCTTTTCGTTAAGGAGATATTGCAAAGCATTTGGAAAAAATGTCAACGCGGTTTTCTCTAAGGCGGAATAAGCTGGGGCCGATTTTTCAACGTTATCTTGTTCACACAATGCCTACAAGTCTAAATCTGCATTTTCAGCCTTCTAGCTCTTTTCATTAAGGAGATATTGCAAAGCATTTGGAAAAAATGTCAACGCGGTTTTCTCTAAGGCGGAATAAGCTGGGGCCGATTTTTCAACGTTATCTTGTTCACACAATGCCTACAAGTCTAAATCTGCATTTTCAGCCTTCTAGCTATTTTCGTTAAGGAGATATTGCAAAGCATTTGGAAAAAATGTCAACGCGGTTTTCTCTAAGGCGGAATAAGCTGGGGCCGATTTTTCAACGTTATCTTGTTCACACAATGCCTACAAGTCTAAATCTGCATTTTCAGCCTTCTAGCTCTTTTCGTTAAGGAGATATTGCAAGGCATTTGGAAAAAATGTCAACGCGGTTTTCTCTAAGGCGGAATAAGCTGGGGCCGATTTTTCAACGTTATCTTGTTCACACAATGCCTACAAGTCTAAATCTGCATTTTCAGCCTTCTAGCTCTTTTCGTTAAGGAGATATTGCAAGGCATTTGGAAAAAATGTCAACGCGGTTTTCTCTAAGGCGGAATAAGCTGGGGCCGATTTTTCAACGTTATCTTGTTCACACAATGCCTACAAGTCTAAATCTGCATTTTCAGCCTTCTAGCTCTTTTCGTTAAGGAGATATTGCAAAGCATTTGGAAAAAATGTCAACGCGGTTTTCTCTAAGGCGGAATAAGCTGGGGCCGATTTTTCAACGCTATCTTGTTCACACAATGCCTACAAGTCTAAATCTGCATTTTCAGCCTTCCAGCTCTTTTCGTTAAGGAGATATTGCAAAGCATCTGGAAAAAATGTCAACGCGGTTTTCTCTAAGGCGGAATAAGCTGGGGCCGATTTTTCAACGTTATCTTGTTCACACAATGCCTACAAGTCTAAATCTGCATTTTCAGCCTTCTAGCTCTTTTCGTTAAGGAGATATTGCAAAGCATTTGGAAAAAATGTCAACGCGGTTTTCTCTAAGGCGGAATAAGCTGGGGCCGATTTTTCAACGTTATCTTGTTCACACAATGCCTACAAGTCTAAATCTGCATTTTCAGCCTTCCAGCTCTTTTCGTTAAGGAGATATTGCAAAGCATTTGGAAAAAATGTCAACGCGGTTTTCTCTAAGGCGGAATAAGCTGGGGCCGATTTTTCAACGTTATCTTGTTCACACAATGCCTACAAGTCTAAATCTGCATTTTCAGCCTTCTAGCTCTTTTCGTTAAGGAGATATTGCAAGGCATTTGGAAAAAATGTCAACGCGGTTTTCTCTAAGGCGGAATAAGCTGGGGCCGATTTTTCAACGTTATCTTGTTCACACAATGCCTACAAGTCTAAATCTGCATTTTCAGCCTTCTAGCTCTTTTCGTTAAGGAGATATTGCAAAGCATTTGGAAAAAATGTCAACGCGGTTTTCTCTAAGGCGGAATAAGCTGGGGCCGATTTTTCAACGCTATCTTGTTCACACAATGCCTACAAGTCTAAATCTGCATTTTCAGCCTTCCAGCTCTTTTCGTTAAGGAGATATTACAAAGCATCTGGAAAAAATGTCAACGCGGTTTTCTCTAAGGCGGAATAAGCTGGGGCCGATTTTTCAACGTTATCTTGTTCACACAATGCCTACAAGTCTATATCTGCATTTTCAGCCTTCTAGCTCTTTTCGTTAAGGAGATATTGCAAAGCATTTGGAAAAAATGTCAACGCGGTTTTCTCTAAGGCGGAATAAGCTGGGGCCGATTTTTCAACGTTATCTTGTTCACACAATGCCTACAAGTCTAAATCTGCATTTTCAGCCTTCTAGCTCTTTTCATTAAGGAGATATTGCAAGGCATTTGGAAAAAATGTCAACGCGGTTTTCTCTAAGGCGGAATAAGCTGGGGCCGATTTTTCAACGTTATCTTGTTCACACAATGCCTACAAGTCTAAATCTGCATTTTCAGCCTTCTAGCTCTTTTCGTTAAGGAGATATTGCAAAGCATTTGGAAAAAATGTCAACGCGGTTTTCTCTAAGGCGGAATAAGCTGGGGCCGATTTTTCAACGTTATCTTGTTCACACAATGCCTACAAGTCTAAATCTGCATTTTCAGCCTTCTAGCTCTTTTCGTTAAGGAGATATTGCAAAGCATTTGGAAAAAATGTCAACGCGGTTTTCTCTAAGGCGGAATAAGCTGGGGCCGATTTTTCAACGTTATCTTGTTCACACAATGCCTACAAGTCTAAATCTGCATTTTCAGCCTTCCCGCTCTTTTCGTTAAGGAGATATTGCAAAGCATTTGGAAAAAATGTCAACGCGGTTTTCTCTAAGGCGGAATAAGCTGGGGCCGATTTTTCAACGTTATCTTGTTCACACAATGCCTACAAGTCTAAATCTGCATTTTCAGCCTTCCAGCTCTTTTCGTTAAGGAGATATTGCAAAGCATTTGGAAAAAATGTCAACGCGGTTTTCTCTAAGGCGGAATAAGCTGGGGCCGATTTTTCAACGTTATCTTGTTCACACAATGCCTACAAGTCTAAATCTGCATTTTCAGCCTTCTAGCTCTTTTCGTTAAGGAGATATTGCAAAGCATTTGGAAAAAATGTCAACGCGGTTTTCTCTAAGGCGGAATAAGCTGGGGCCGATTTTTCAACGTTATCTTGTTCACACAATGCCTACAAGTCTAAATATGCATTTTCAGCCTTCCAGCTCTTTTCGTTAAGGAGATATTGCAAAGCATTTGGAAAAAATGTCAACGCGGTTTTCTCTAAGGCGGAATAAGCTGGGGCCGATTTTTCAACGTTATCTTGTTCACACAATGCCTACAAGTCTAAATCTGCATTTTCAGCCTTCTAGCTCTTTTCATTAAGGAGATATTGCAAGGCATTTGGAAAAAATGTCAACGCGGTTTTCTCTAAGGCGGAATAAGCTGGGGCCGATTTTTCAACGTTATCTTGTTCACACAATGCCTACAAGTCTAAATCTGCATTTTCAGCCTTCTAGCTCTTTTCGTTAAGGAGATATTGCAAAGCATTTGGAAAAAATGTCAACGCGGTTTTCTCTAAGGCGGAATAAGCTGGGGCCGATTTTTCAACGTTATCTTGTTCACACAATGCCTACAAGTCTAAATCTGCATTTTCAGCCTTCCAGCTCTTTTCGTTAAGGAGATATTGCAAAGCATTTGGAAAAAATGTCAACGCGGTTTTCTCTAAGGCGGAATAAGCTGGGGCCGATTTTTCAACGCTATCTTGTTCACACAATGCCTACAAGTCTAAATCTGCATTTTCAGCCTTCCAGCTCTTTTCGTTAAGGAGATATTACAAAGCATCTGGAAAAAATGTCAACGCGGTTTTCTCTAAGGCGGAATAAGCTGGGGCCGATTTTTCAACGTTATCTTGTTCACACAATGCCTACAAGTCTATATCTGCATTTTCAGCCTTCTAGCTCTTTTCGTTAAGGAGATATTGCAAAGCATTTGGAAAAAATGTCAACGCGGTTTTCTCTAAGGCGGAATAAGCTGGGGCCGATTTTTCAACGTTATCTTGTTCACACAATGCCTACAAGTCTAAATATGCATTTTCAGCCTTCCAGCTCTTTTCGTTAAGGAGATATTGCAAAGCATTTGGAAAAAATGTCAACGCGGTTTTCTCTAAGGCGGAATAAGCTGGGGCCGATTTTTCAACGTTATCTTGTTCACACAATGCCTACAAGTCTAAATCTGCATTTTCAGCCTTCTAGCTCTTTTCATTAAGGAGATATTGCAAGGCATTTGGAAAAAATGTCAACGCGGTTTTCTCTAAGGCGGAATAAGCTGGGGCCGATTTTTCAACGTTATCTTGTTCACACAATGCCTACAAGTCTAAATCTGCATTTTCAGCCTTCTAGCTCTTTTCGTTAAGGAGATATTGCAAAGCATTTGGAAAAAATGTCAACGCGGTTTTCTCTAAGGCGGAATAAGCTGGGGCCGATTTTTCAACGTTATCTTGTTCACACAATGCCTACAAGTCTAAATCTGCATTTTCAGCCTTCTAGCTCTTTTCGTTAAGGAGATATTGCAAAGCATTTGGAAAAAATGTCAACGCGGTTTTCTCTAAGGCGGAATAAGCTGGGGCCGATTTTTCAACGTTATCTTGTTCACACAATGCCTACAAGTCTAAATCTGCATTTTCAGCCTTCCCGCTCTTTTCGTTAAGGAGATATTGCAAAGCATTTGGAAAAAATGTCAACGCGGTTTTCTCTAAGGCGGAATAAGCTGGGGCCGATTTTTCAACGTTATCTTGTTCACACAATGCCTACAAGTCTAAATCTGCATTTTCAGCCTTCCAGCTCTTTTCGTTAAGGAGATATTGCAAAGCATTTGGAAAAAATGTCAACGCGGTTTTCTCTAAGGCGGAATAAGCTGGGGCCGATTTTTCAACGTTATCTTGTTCACACAATGCCTACAAGTCTAAATCTGCATTTTCAGCCTTCTAGCTCTTTTCGTTAAGGAGATATTGCAAAGCATTTGGAAAAAATGTCAACGCGGTTTTCTCTAAGGCGGAATAAGCTGGGGCCGATTTTTCAACGTTATCTTGTTCACACAATGCCTACAAGTCTAAATATGCATTTTCAGCCTTCCAGCTCTTTTCGTTAAGGAGATATTGCAAAGCATTTGGAAAAAATGTCAACGCGGTTTTCTCTAAGGCGGAATAAGCTGGGGCCGATTTTTCAACGTTATCTTGTTCACACAATGCCTACAAGTCTAAATCTGCATTTTCAGCCTTCTAGCTCTTTTCATTAAGGAGATATTGCAAGGCATTTGGAAAAAATGTCAACGCGGTTTTCTCTAAGGCGGAATAAGCTGGGGCCGATTTTTCAACGTTATCTTGTTCACACAATGCCTACAAGTCTAAATCTGCATTTTCAGCCTTCTAGCTCTTTTCGTTAAGGAGATATTGCAAAGCATTTGGAAAAAATGTCAACGCGGTTTTCTCTAAGGCGGAATAAGCTGGGGCCGATTTTTCAACGTTATCTTGTTCACACAATACCTACAAGTCTAAATCTGCATTTTCAGCCTTCTAGCTCTTTTCGTTAAGGAGATATTGCAAAGCATTTGGAAAAAATGTCAACGCGGTTTTCTCTAAGGCGGAATAAGCTGGGGCCGATTTTTCAACGTTATCTTGTTCACACAATGCCTACAAGTCTAAATCTGCATTTTCAGCCTTCCAGCTCTTTTCGTTAAGGAGATATTGCAAAGCATTTGGAAAAAATGTCAACGCGGTTTTCTCTAAGGCGGAATAAGCTGGGGCCGATTTTTCAACGTTATCTTGTTCACACAATGCCTACAAGTCTAAATCTGCATTTTCAGCCTTCTAGCTCTTTTCGTTAAGGAGATATTGCAAAGCATTTGGAAAAAATGTCAACGCGGTTTTCTCTAAGGCGGAATAAGCTGGGGCCGATTTTTCAACGTTATCTTGTTCACACAATGCCTACAAGTCTAAATCTGCATTTTCAGCCTTCTAGCTCTTTTCGTTAAGGAGATATTGCAAAGCATTTGGAAAAAATGTCAACGCGGTTTTCTCTAAGGCGGAATAAGCTGGGGCCGATTTTTCAACGTTATCTTGTTCACACAATGCCTACAAGTCTAAATCTGCATTTTCAGCCTTCCAGCTCTTTTCGTTAAGGAGATATTGCAAAGCATTTGGAAAAAATGTCAACGCGGTTTTCTCTAAGGCGGAATAAGCTGGGGCCGATTTTTCAACGTTATCTTGTTCACACAATGCCTACAAGTCTAAATCTGCATTTTCAGCCTTCTAGCTCTTTTCGTTAAGGAGATATTGCAAAGCATTTGGAAAAAATGTCAACGCGGTTTTCTCTAAGGCGGAATAAGCTGGGGCCGATTTTTCAACGTTATCTTGTTCACACAATGCCTACAAGTCTAAATCTGCATTTTCAGCCTTCCAGCTCTTTTCGTTAAGGAGATATTGCAAAGCATTTGGAAAAAATGTCAACGCGGTTTTCTCTAAGGCGGAATAAGCTGGGGCCGATTTTTCAACGTTATCTTGTTCACACAATGCCTACAAGTCTAAATCTGCATTTTCAGCCTTCTAGCTCTTTTCATTAAGGAGATATTGCAAAGCATTTGGAAAAAATGTCAACGCGGTTTTCTCTAAGGCGGAATAAGCTGGGGCCGATTTTTCAACGTTATCTTGTTCACACAATGCCTACAAGTCTAAATCTGCATTTTCAGCCTTCCAGCTCTTTTCGTTAAGGAGATATTGCAAAGCATTTGGAAAAAATGTCAACGCGGTTTTCTCTAAGGCGGAATAAGCTGGGGCCGATTTTTCAACGTTATCTTGTTCACACAATGCCTACAAGTCTAAATCTGCATTTTCAGCCTTCTAGCTCTTTTCGTTAAGGAGATATTGCAAAGCATTTGGAAAAAATGTCAACGCGGTTTTCTCTAAGGCGGAATAAGCTGGGGCCGATTTTTCAACGTTATCTTGTTCACACAATGCCTACAAGTCTAAATCTGCATTTTCAGCCTTCTAGCTCTTTTCGTTAAGGAGATATTGCAAGGCATTTGGAAAAAATGTCAACGCGGTTTTCTCTAAGGCGGAATAAGCTGGGGCCGATTTTTCAACGTTATCTTGTTCACACAATGCCTACAAGTCTAAATCTGCATTTTCAGCCTTCTAGCTCTTTTCGTTAAGGAGATATTGCAAGGCATTTGGAAAAAATGTCAACGCGGTTTTCTCTAAGGCGGAATAAGCTGGGGCCGATTTTTCAACGTTATCTTGTTCACACAATGCCTACAAGTCTAAATCTGCATTTTCAGCCTTCTAGCTCTTTTCGTTAAGGAGATATTGCAAAGCATTTGGAAAAAATGTCAACGCGGTTTTCTCTAAGGCGGAATAAGCTGGGGCCGATTTTTCAACGCTATCTTGTTCACACAATGCCTACAAGTCTAAATCTGCATTTTCAGCCTTCCAGCTCTTTTCGTTAAGGAGATATTGCAAAGCATCTGGAAAAAATGTCAACGCGGTTTTCTCTAAGGCGGAATAAGCTGGGGCCGATTTTTCAACGTTATCTTGTTCACACAATGCCTACAAGTCTAAATCTGCATTTTCAGCCTTCCAGCTCTTTTCGTTAAGGAGATATTGCAAAGCATTTGGAAAAAATGTCAACGCGGTTTTCTCTAAGGCGGAATAAGCTGGGGCCGATTTTTCAACGTTATCTTGTTCACACAATGCCTACAAGTCTAAATCTGCATTTTCAGCCTTCTAGCTCTTTTCGTTAAGGAGATATTGCAAGGCATTTGGAAAAAATGTCAACGCGGTTTTCTCTAAGGCGGAATAAGCTGGGGCCGATTTTTCAACGTTATCTTGTTCACACAATGCCTACAAGTCTAAATCTGCATTTTCAGCCTTCTAGCTCTTTTCGTTAAGGAGATATTGCAAAGCATTTGGAAAAAATGTCAACGCGGTTTTCTCTAAGGCGGAATAAGCTGGGGCCGATTTTTCAACGCTATCTTGTTCACACAATGCCTACAAGTCTAAATCTGCATTTTCAGCCTTCCAGCTCTTTTCGTTAAGGAGATATTGCAAAGCATCTGGAAAAAATGTCAACGCGGTTTTCTCTAAGGCGGAATAAGCTGGGGCCGATTTTTCAACGTTATCTTGTTCACACAATGCCTACAAGTCTATATCTGCATTTTCAGCCTTCTAGCTCTTTTCGTTAAGGAGATATTGCAAAGCATTTGGAAAAAATGTCAACGCGGTTTTCTCTAAGGCGGAATAAGCTGGGGCCGATTTTTCAACGTTATCTTGTTCACACAATGCCTACAAGTCTAAATATGCATTTTCAGCCTTCCAGCTCTTTTCGTTAAGGAGATATTGCAAAGCATTTGGAAAAAATGTCAACGCGGTTTTCTCTAAGGCGGAATAAGCTGGGGCCGATTTTTCAACGTTATCTTGTTCACACAATGCCTACAAGTCTAAATCTGCATTTTCAGCCTTCTAGCTCTTTTCATTAAGGAGATATTGCAAGGCATTTGGAAAAAATGTCAACGCGGTTTTCTCTAAGGCGGAATAAGCTGGGGCCGATTTTTCAACGTTATCTTGTTCACACAATGCCTACAAGTCTAAATCTGCATTTTCAGCCTTCTAGCTCTTTTCGTTAAGGAGATATTGCAAAGCATTTGGAAAAAATGTCAACGCGGTTTTCTCTAAGGCGGAATAAGCTGGGGCCGATTTTTCAACGTTATCTTGTTCACACAATGCCTACAAGTCTAAATCTGCATTTTCAGCCTTCCAGCTCTTTTCGTTAAGGAGATATTGCAAAGCATTTGGAAAAAATGTCAACGCGGTTTTCTCTAAGGCGGAATAAGCTGGGGCCGATTTTTCAACGTTATCTTGTTCACACAATGCCTACAAGTCTAAATATGCATTTTCAGCCTTCCAGCTCTTTTCGTTAAGGAGATATTGCAAAGCATTTGGAAAAAATGTCAACGCGGTTTTCTCTAAGGCGGAATAAGCTGGGGCCGATTTTTCAACGTTATCTTGTTCACACAATGCCTACAAGTCTAAATCTGCATTTTCAGCCTTCTAGCTCTTTTCATTAAGGAGATATTGCAAGGCATTTGGAAAAAATGTCAACGCGGTTTTCTCTAAGGCGGAATAAGCTGGGGCCGATTTTTCAACGTTATCTTGTTCACACAATGCCTACAAGTCTAAATCTGCATTTTCAGCCTTCTAGCTCTTTTCGTTAAGGAGATATTGCAAAGCATTTGGAAAAAATGTCAACGCGGTTTTCTCTAAGGCGGAATAAGCTGGGGCCGATTTTTCAACGTTATCTTGTTCACACAATACCTACAAGTCTAAATCTGCATTTTCAGCCTTCTAGCTCTTTTCGTTAAGGAGATATTGCAAAGCATTTGGAAAAAATGTCAACGCGGTTTTCTCTAAGGCGGAATAAGCTGGGGCCGATTTTTCAACGTTATCTTGTTCACACAATGCCTACAAGTCTAAATCTGCATTTTCAGCCTTCCAGCTCTTTTCGTTAAGGAGATATTGCAAAGCATTTGGAAAAAATGTCAACGCGGTTTTCTCTAAGGCGGAATAAGCTGGGGCCGATTTTTCAACGTTATCTTGTTCACACAATGCCTACAAGTCTAAATCTGCATTTTCAGCCTTCTAGCTCTTTTCGTTAAGGAGATATTGCAAAGCATTTGGAAAAAATGTCAACGCGGTTTTCTCTAAGGCGGAATAAGCTGGGGCCGATTTTTCAACGTTATCTTGTTCACACAATGCCTACAAGTCTAAATCTGCATTTTCAGCCTTCTAGCTCTTTTCGTTAAGGAGATATTGCAAAGCATTTGGAAAAAATGTCAACGCGGTTTTCTCTAAGGCGGAATAAGCTGGGGCCGATTTTTCAACGTTATCTTGTTCACACAATGCCTACAAGTCTAAATCTGCATTTTCAGCCTTCCAGCTCTTTTCGTTAAGGAGATATTGCAAAGCATTTGGAAAAAATGTCAACGCGGTTTTCTCTAAGGCGGAATAAGCTGGGGCCGATTTTTCAACGTTATCTTGTTCACACAATGCCTACAAGTCTAAATCTGCATTTTCAGCCTTCTAGCTCTTTTCGTTAAGGAGATATTGCAAGGCATTTGGAAAAAATGTCAACGCGGTTTTCTCTAAGGCGGAATAAGCTGGGGCCGATTTTTCAACGTTATCTTGTTCACACAATGCCTACAAGTCTAAATCTGCATTTTCAGCCTTCCAGCTCTTTTCGTTAAGGAGATATTGCAAAGCATCTGGAAAAAATGTCAACGCGGTTTTCTCTAAGGCGGAATAAGCTGGGGCCGATTTTTCAACGTTATCTTGTTCACACAATGCCTACAAGTCTAAATCTGCATTTTCAGCCTTCTAGCTCTTTTCGTTAAGGAGATATTGCAAAGCATTTGGAAAAAATGTCAACGCGGTTTTCTCTAAGGCGGAATAAGCTGGGGCCGATTTTTCAACGTTATCTTGTTCACACAATGCCTACAAGTCTAAATATGCATTTTCAGCCTTCCAGCTCTTTTCGTTAAGGAGATATTGCAAAGCATTTGGAAAAAATGTCAACGCGGTTTTCTCTAAGGCGGAATAAGCTGGGGCCGATTTTTCAACGTTATCTTGTTCACACAATGCCTACAAGTCTAAATCTGCATTTTCAGCCTTCTAGCTCTTTTCATTAAGGAGATATTGCAAGGCATTTGGAAAAAATGTCAACGCGGTTTTCTCTAAGGCGGAATAAGCTGGGGCCGATTTTTCAACGTTATCTTGTTCACACAATGCCTACAAGTCTAAATCTGCATTTTCAGCCTTCTAGCTCTTTTCGTTAAGGAGATATTGCAAAGCATTTGGAAAAAATGTCAACGCGGTTTTCTCTAAGGCGGAATAAGCTGGGGCCGATTTTTCAACGTTATCTTGTTCACACAATACCTACAAGTCTAAATCTGCATTTTCAGCCTTCTAGCTCTTTTCGTTAAGGAGATATTGCAAAGCATTTGGAAAAAATGTCAACGCGGTTTTCTCTAAGGCGGAATAAGCTGGGGCCGATTTTTCAACGTTATCTTGTTCACACAATGCCTACAAGTCTAAATCTGCATTTTCAGCCTTCCAGCTCTTTTCGTTAAGGAGATATTGCAAAGCATCTGGAAAAAATGTCAACGCGGTTTTCTCTAAGGCGGAATAAGCTGGGGCCGATTTTTCAACGTTATCTTGTTCACACAATGCCTACAAGTCTAAATCTGCATTTTCAGCCTTCTAGCTCTTTTCGTTAAGGAGATATTGCAAAGCATTTGGAAAAAATGTCAACGCGGTTTTCTCTAAGGCGGAATAAGCTGGGGCCGATTTTTCAACGTTATCTTGTTCACACAATGCCTACAAGTCTAAATATGCATTTTCAGCCTTCCAGCTCTTTTCGTTAAGGAGATATTGCAAAGCATTTGGAAAAAATGTCAACGCGGTTTTCTCTAAGGCGGAATAAGCTGGGGCCGATTTTTCAACGTTATCTTGTTCACACAATGCCTACAAGTCTAAATCTGCATTTTCAGCCTTCTAGCTCTTTTCATTAAGGAGATATTGCAAGGCATTTGGAAAAAATGTCAACGCGGTTTTCTCTAAGGCGGAATAAGCTGGGGCCGATTTTTCAACGTTATCTTGTTCACACAATGCCTACAAGTCTAAATCTGCATTTTCAGCCTTCTAGCTCTTTTCGTTAAGGAGATATTGCAAAGCATTTGGAAAAAATGTCAACGCGGTTTTCTCTAAGGCGGAATAAGCTGGGGCCGATTTTTCAACGTTATCTTGTTCACACAATACCTACAAGTCTAAATCTGCATTTTCAGCCTTCTAGCTCTTTTCGTTAAGGAGATATTGCAAAGCATTTGGAAAAAATGTCAACGCGGTTTTCTCTAAGGCGGAATAAGCTGGGGCCGATTTTTCAACGTTATCTTGTTCACACAATGCCTACAAGTCTAAATCTGCATTTTCAGCCTTCCAGCTCTTTTCGTTAAGGAGATATTGCAAAGCATTTGGAAAAAATGTCAACGCGGTTTTCTCTAAGGCGGAATAAGCTGGGGCCGATTTTTCAACGTTATCTTGTTCACACAATGCCTACAAGTCTAAATCTGCATTTTCAGCCTTCTAGCTCTTTTCGTTAAGGAGATATTGCAAGGCATTTGGAAAAAATGTCAACGCGGTTTTCTCTAAGGCGGAATAAGCTGGGGCCGATTTTTCAACGTTATCTTGTTCACACAATGCCTACAAGTCTAAATCTGCATTTTCAGCCTTCCAGCTCTTTTCGTTAAGGAGATATTGCAAAGCATCTGGAAAAAATGTCAACGCGGTTTTCTCTAAGGCGGAATAAGCTGGGGCCGATTTTTCAACGTTATCTTGTTCACACAATGCCTACAAGTCTAAATCTGCATTTTCAGCCTTCTAGCTCTTTTCGTTAAGGAGATATTGCAAAGCATTTGGAAAAAATGTCAACGCGGTTTTCTCTAAGGCGGAATAAGCTGGGGCCGATTTTTCAACGTTATCTTGTTCACACAATGCCTACAAGTCTAAATCTGCATTTTCAGCCTTCCAGCTCTTTTCGTTAAGGAGATATTGCAAAGCATTTGGAAAAAATGTCAACGCGGTTTTCTCTAAGGCGGAATAAGCTTGGGCCGATTTTTCAACGTTATCTTGTTCACACAATGCCTACAAGTCTAAATCTGCATTTTCAGCCTTCTAGCTCTTTTCGTTAAGGAGATATTGCAAGGCATTTGGAAAAAATGTCAACGCGGTTTTCTCTAAGGCGGAATAAGCTGGGGCCGATTTTTCAACGTTATCTTGTTCACACAATGCCTACAAGTCTAAATCTGCATTTTCAGCCTTCTAGCTCTTTTCGTTAAGGAGATATTGCAAAGCATTTGGAAAAAATGTCAACGCGGTTTTCTCTAAGGCGGAATAAGCTGGGGCCGATTTTTCAACGCTATCTTGTTCACACAATGCCTACAAGTCTAAATCTGCATTTTCAGCCTTCCAGCTCTTTTCGTTAAGGAGATATTGCAAAGCATCTGGAAAAAATGTCAACGCGGTTTTCTCTAAGGCGGAATAAGCTGGGGCCGATTTTTCAACGTTATCTTGTTCACACAATGCCTACAAGTCTATATCTGCATTTTCAGCCTTCTAGCTCTTTTCGTTAAGGAGATATTGCAAAGCATTTGGAAAAAATGTCAACGCGGTTTTCTCTAAGGCGGAATAAGCTGGGGCCGATTTTTCAACGTTATCTTGTTCACACAATGCCTACAAGTCTAAATATGCATTTTCAGCCTTCCAGCTCTTTTCGTTAAGGAGATATTGCAAAGCATTTGGAAAAAATGTCAACGCGGTTTTCTCTAAGGCGGAATAAGCTGGGGCCGATTTTTCAACGTTATCTTGTTCACACAATGCCTACAAGTCTAAATCTGCATTTTCAGCCTTCTAGCTCTTTTCATTAAGGAGATATTGCAAGGCATTTGGAAAAAATGTCAACGCGGTTTTCTCTAAGGCGGAATAAGCTGGGGCCGATTTTCAACGTTATCTTGTTCACACAATGCCTACAAGTCTAAATCTGCATTTTCAGCCTTCTAGCTCTTTTCGTTAAGGAGATATTGCAAAGCATTTGGAAAAAATGTCAACGCGGTTTTCTCTAAGGCGGAATTAGCTGGGGCCGATTTTTCAACGTTATCTTGTTCACACAATACCTACAAGTCTAAATCTGCATTTTCAGCCTTCTAGCTCTTTTCGTTAAGGAGATATTGCAAAGCATTTGGAAAAAATGTCAACGCGGTTTTCTCTAAGGCGGAATAAGCTGGGGCCGATTTTTCAACGTTATCTTGTTCACACAATGCCTACAAGTCTAAATCTGCATTTTCAGCCTTCCAGCTCTTTTCGTTAAGGAGATATTGCAAAGCATTTGGAAAAAATGTCAACGCGGTTTTCTCTAAGGCGGAATAAGCTGGGGCCGATTTTTCAACGTTATCTTGTTCACACAATGCCTACAAGTCTAAATCTGCATTTTCAGCCTTCTAGCTCTTTTCGTTAAGGAGATATTGCAAAGCATTTGGAAAAAATGTCAACGCGGTTTTCTCTAAGGCGGAATAAGCTGGGGCCGATTTTTCAACGTTATCTTGTTCACACAATGCCTACAAGTCTAAATCTGCATTTTCAGCCTTCTAGCTCTTTTCGTTAAGGAGATATTGCAAAGCATTTGGAAAAAATGTCAACGCGGTTTTCTCTAAGGCGGAATAAGCTGGGGCCGATTTTTCAACGTTATCTTGTTCACACAATGCCTACAAGTCTAAATCTGCATTTTCAGCCTTCCAGCTCTTTTCGTTAAGGAGATATTGCAAAGCATTTGGAAAAAATGTCAACGCGGTTTTCTCTAAGGCGGAATAAGCTGGGGCCGATTTTTCAACGTTATCTTGTTCACACAATGCCTACAAGTCTAAATCTGCATTTTCAGCCTTCTAGCTCTTTTCGTTAAGGAGATATTGCAAGGCATTTGGAAAAAATGTCAACGCGGTTTTCTCTAAGGCGGAATAAGCTGGGGCCGATTTTTCAACGTTATCTTGTTCACACAATGCCTACAAGTCTAAATCTGCATTTTCAGCCTTCCAGCTCTTTTCGTTAAGGAGATATTGCAAAGCATCTGGAAAAAATGTCAACGCGGTTTTCTCTAAGGCGGAATCAGCTGGGGCCGATTTTTTAACGTTATCTTGTTCACACAATGCCTACAAGTCTAAATCTGCATTTTCAGCCTTCCAGCTCTTTTCGTTAAGGAGATATTGCAAGGCATTTGGAAAAAATGTCAACGCGGTTTTCTCTAAGGCGGAATAAGCTGGGGCCGATTTTTCAACGTTATCTTGTTCACACAATGCCTACAAGTCTAAATCTGCATTTTCAGCCTTCCAGCTCTTTTCGTTAAGGAGATATTGCAAAGCATTTGGAAAAAATGTCAAAGCGGTTTTCTCTAAGGCGGAATAAGCTGGGGCCGATTTTTCAACGTTATCTTGTTCACACAATGCCTACAAGTCTAAATCTGCATTTTCAGCCTTCTAGCTCTTTTCGTTAAGGAGATATTGCAAAGCATTTGGAAAAAATGTCAACGCGGTTTTCTCTAAGGCGGAATAAGCTGGGGCCGATTTTTCAACGTTATCTTGTTCACACAATGCCTACAAGTCTAAATCTGCATTTTCAGCCTTCCAGCTCTTTTCGTTAAGGAGATATTGCAAAGCATTTGGAAAAAATGTCAACGCGGTTTTCTCTAAGGCGGAATAAGCTGGGGCCGATTTTTCAACGTTATCTTGTTCACACAATGCCTACAAGTCTAAATCTGCATTTTCAGCCTTCTAGCTCTTTTCGTTAAGGAGATATTGCAAAGCATTTGGAAAAAATGTCAACGCGGTTTTCTCTAAGGCGGAATAAGCTGGGGCCGATTTTTCAACGTTATCTTGTTCACACAATGCCTACAAGTCTAAATCTGCATTTTCAGCCTTCCAGCTCTTTTCGTTAAGGAGATATTGCAAAGCATTTGGAAAAAATGTCAACGCGGTTTTCTCTAAGGCGGAATAAGCTGGGGCCGATTTTTCAACGTTATCTTGTTCACACAATGCCTACAAGTCTAAATCTGCATTTTCAGCCTTCTAGCTCTTTTCGTTAAGGAGATATTGCAAAGCATTTGGAAAAAATGTCAACGCGGTTTTCTCTAAGGCGGAATAAGCTGGGGCCGATTTTTCAACGTTATCTTGTTCACACAATGCCTACAAGTCTAAATCTGCATTTTCAGCCTTCTAGCTCTTTTCGTTAAGGAGATATTGCAAAGCATTTGGAAAAAATGTCAACGCGGTTTTCTCTAAGGCGGAATAAGCTCAGTGGCAAACGCAGGATTTTCAGAAGGGGGTTTCCAGAGGGGCGGAGTAAAGCACGGAGATGGACACTTAGGTGACCCAGTATATGCTGGGTCAGTTAAATTATTATAGATAGACCAAATTTATAAAAATAATAATTATATATACATACACACACACACACACACACACACATACAGTATATATATATATATATATATATATATATATATATATAAAAGCAGTGTAGACCCCTGGGCATAGCAATGTATTGGGGCCCCTACCGATCCTCCAGCGGTAGGGGTGGGGGAAGCTTTGATGTCCCGCGGGTGGTAGGGGGTATTATATCAAACGCTCAGCATGTAGGGCCTGGATCAGTAATTTCCACTAATTACCCCTTTACTGCACAGATGGTGGGAGATGGGGTGGGAGAAGGGGGCATTGGGCTGAATGAAGGGGCCCTGATACTGTACATAACTTCCAGGGTGGTAGTGGGCTTATTATTCATAATTTTCTGGTGGGAGGACAGCTTGCTTGACTGCAGATATCTCCAGTTCCCAGAAATAGATTTCTTAGATTTTAATGGAAATAAAGGTACTTATGTAATATCTGGGCTCCTGTTTTTCTTATGAGACTGTGTCCCCTTGCGGGGCACGCTGCGCTCGCCACGCTTCGGGCACGGTGGCTCGCTGCGCTCGCCACACTATATAAAATCAACTCCATGCGTATTTGGATAGTAGGGGTATGAAAAAATAGGGTGCATTTAACATGGGAGCCCAGATAATACATAAGTGCCGAAATAAAACTAGAGAATCCCACCTACCAAATGCTATTGGGTACTAGTGAATCAGAGTTCAGGAGGCAGAGCAATCTGCCAATGAGTATATAAAACTACATACCAGGTGTGTGGAGCTGGAGCAGTAACTAGCTGCTGGAAGACTGATATCTCTGGTTCTGGGAACAGTAGAGACAAGCTACTAGTGTCAATCAAAGGGGGAGAGTCCCAGCTTTTTGAATATACCCTCATCAAAACTCCAAGTCAGACAGAACCTGAAATATCTGACTGGGAATAGCAATTAACAGGCTTGGATGGGGACCACTGCTTTGAAGTCAGATATCTCCGGTTCCCAAGGGCCGATTTTCAAAATTCTTGTACCCATGGAAAGAGGGGACCCTCAGCTTTCAGCCTAGGGTCCTTACACTCCTGGGGGGGGGTTTCTGGGTACTCAGAAACCCCCCCTGCGTGCGCTACTGAAGCTGGGGCCGATTTTTCAACGTTATCTTGTTCACACAATGCCTACAAGTCTAAATCTGCATTTTCAGCCTTCTAGCTCTTTTCATTAAGGAGATATTGCAAGGCATTTGGAAAAAATGTCAACGCGGTTTTCTCTAAGGCGGAATAAGCTGGGGCCGATTTTTCAACGTTATCTTGTTCACACAATGCCTACAAGTCTAAATCTGCATTTTCAGCCTTCCAGCTCTTTTCGTTAAGGAGATATTGCAAAGCATTTGGAAAAAATGTCAAAGCGGTTTTCTCTAAGGCGGAATAAGCTGGGGCCGATTTTTCAACGTTATCTTGTTCACACAATGCCTACAAGTCTAAATCTGCATTTTCAGCCTTCTAGCTCTTTTCGTTAAGGAGATATTGCAAAGCATTTGGAAAAAATGTCAACGCGGTTTTCTCTAAGGCGGAATAAGCTGGGGCCGATTTTTCAACGTTATCTTGTTCACACAATGCCTACAAGTCTAAATCTGCATTTTCAGCCTTCCAGCTCTTTTCGTTAAGGAGATATTGCAAAGCATTTGGAAAAAATGTCAACGCGGTTTTCTCTAAGGCGGAATAAGCTGGGGCCGATTTTTCAACGTTATCTTGTTCACACAATGCCTACAAGTCTAAATCTGCATTTTCAGCCTTCTAGCTCTTTTCGTTAAGGAGATATTGCAAAGCATTTGGAAAAAATGTCAACGCGGTTTTCTCTAAGGCGGAATAAGCTGGGGCCGATTTTTCAACGTTATCTTGTTCACACAATGCCTACAAGTCTAAATCTGCATTTTCAGCCTTCCAGCTCTTTTCGTTAAGGAGATATTGCAAAGCATTTGGAAAAAATGTCAACGCGGTTTTCTCTAAGGCGGAATAAGCTGGGGCCGATTTTTCAACGTTATCTTGTTCACACAATGCCTACAAGTCTAAATCTGCATTTTCAGCCTTCTAGCTCTTTTCGTTAAGGAGATATTGCAAAGCATTTGGAAAAAATGTCAACGCGGTTTTCTCTAAGGCGGAATAAGCTGGGGCCGATTTTTCAACGTTATCTTGTTCACACAATGCCTACAAGTCTAAATCTGCATTTTCAGCCTTCTAGCTCTTTTCGTTAAGGAGATATTGCAAAGCATTTGGAAAAAATGTCAACGCGGTTTTCTCTAAGGCGGAATAAGCTGGGGCCGATTTTTCAACGTTATCTTGTTCACACAATGCCTACAAGTCTAAATCTGCATTTTCAGCCTTCCAGCTCTTTTCGTTAAGGAGATATTGCAAGGCATTTGGAAAAAATGTCAACGCGGTTTTCTCTAAGGCGGAATAAGCTGGGGCCGATTTTTCAACGTTATCTTGTTCACACAATGCCTACAAGTCTAAATCTGCATTTTCAGCCTTCCAGCTCTTTTCGTTAAGGAGATATTGCAAAGCATTTGGAAAAAATGTCAAAGCGGTTTTCTCTAAGGCGGAATAAGCTGGGGCCGATTTTTCAACGTTATCTTGTTCACACAATGCCTACAAGTCTAAATCTGCATTTTCAGCCTTCTAGCTCTTTTCGTTAAGGAGATATTGCAAAGCATTTGGAAAAAATGTCAACGCGGTTTTCTCTAAGGCGGAATAAGCTGGGGCCGATTTTTCAACGTTATCTTGTTCACACAATGCCTACAAGTCTAAATCTGCATTTTCAGCCTTCCAGCTCTTTTCGTTAAGGAGATATTGCAAAGCATTTGGAAAAAATGTCAACGCGGTTTTCTCTAAGGCGGAATAAGCTGGGGCCGATTTTTCAACGTTATCTTGTTCACACAATGCCTACAAGTCTAAATCTGCATTTTCAGCCTTCTAGCTCTTTTCGTTAAGGAGATATTGCAAAGCATTTGGAAAAAATGTCAACGCGGTTTTCTCTAAGGCGGAATAAGCTGGGGCCGATTTTTCAACGTTATCTTGTTCACACAATGCCTACAAGTCTAAATCTGCATGTCACGGCTAAAGGGCTGGATGGAGTCGTGTGGTGCACAGGAACTGGAGACGGACCAGGAGGAGTAGGATTGAAACGTGCCGGTTTAATAACGGATTTCATAAATGATAAACTTCACTCAAATACTTCTTTAAGTGACAGTTGGATAACTTAAATAGAGTCCAGCACAATACTAATAACGGGCAGGTAAATCTGGAAACGTATACTTGATGAGCCAGAGTACATAGAGGAAGATCCGGAAAGAGGTTGATTTGATGATAGAAGAAATGGATCCGGATGACTGAAAGATGATGGAATGAATGAGTTGAATGAAGAAGGACAGCGGAAAGCTGAGCAGGGTAATTCTGGGACACAAGCAGGAACAAGCACTAGGTAGGACTTGCAGCATTGGTGTCAGGAGAAAACTTCCTTGTAGAAAGATGCAGGGAGCAAGGCACCAGAGTCAGGAGAGAAAGAGCCAGGATCCAGGAAACAGCTAGGAGTTGTGAATGACTCCAAAGACTCATTGCACTGACACTGAACAGCCTAGGCAGATCCCCTATATCCCCAGGGGGTGGCTGCCATTGGCTGTCAGCGCAGGAAGAGGAGGGAACCTCCACTCTGGGCCAATCTGTCTCCTGCCCTCAACCAAGATGGCGACGCCGGCCTCCCCTGCTGCCATCCCTACCTGGAGCTGCCCCTACTCGCACGCCGCAGCCTGGGACCTGCACACGCTAGCCGGCGGCGGGCGCGGACGGGTGAGTACTGTACCCGCCGCGCTCCGTCGCGGCTACGTGTGACAGTACCCCCCCTTTTCAGGGTGACCCCAGGGCGCCTATGGGCCTTGTGAGGATTTCTCTGAAGAAATTGCTTTATCAGCTTCGGAGCGTGAAGATCAATGGAATCCACCCAAGAGTTCTCTTCGGGACCAAACCCAACCCATTCCACCAGATACTGGGTACGAGATTTGCGGCAGCGAGAGTCTATAATGCGTCTTACCTCGAATTCAGCCCCACTCTCGGAGTTAATCTTGGGCGGTTTGGGAATCCTATTTTGATAAGAGTTCAACCTTAAAGGCTTGAGGAGGGACACATGGAAGGAATTCGAAATCCTTAGGGAAGGAGGAAGTTGAAGTCTATAAGCGACCGGATTAATGACTTGGATGATAGGGTATGGCCCAATGAACCGAGGAGCCAGCTTCATAGAGGGCAGACGGAGGCGTATATGGCGGGTAGACAGCCATACCCGGTCTCCGACTTTCAATCGGGGCGCTGCCCTTCTTTTTCTGTCTGCCATCCTCTTGTATCGGGCGGAAGATTTAAGAAGAGCGGTGTGGACTTCTGACCAGATTTTAGCAAAGCGTTGTAATGAAGTGGTTGCTGCAGGAACTTCGGAAGAGGATAATTCTGAGAAATCCGGAGACCGTGGATGTTTGCCGAATACTGTAAAGAAGGGAGTGGTTCCGGAGGAAGAGTGATAGGAGTTGTTATGCATATATTCTGCCCACGGGAGAAGATCCACCCAGTCATCTTGGGAAGACGAGACAAACAGTCGGATAAAGGCCTCCAAGTCTTGATTCACCCGTTCTGTCTGGCCGTTGGTCTGGGGGTGAAAGGCAGTGGAAAACTTGAGTTTGACCTGTACCGCGGCACATAGAGCTCTCCAGAACTTTGCAACGAACTGTACTCCGCGGTCGGATACAATCTCTTTGGGCAGTCCGTGGAGTTTAAAAATGGTTGAGATAAACAGCTGGGCCAGTACTGGAGCAGAGGGGAGACCTTTTAGTGGGAAAAAATGGACCATTTTAGAGAATCGGTCAACCACTACCCAGATTGCAGTATGACCTTTTGAGGGAGGTAGTTCACAAATGAAGTCCATTGACAGATGGGTCCATGGTTCTGTGGGAATGGTTAGAGGGCGGAGAGGACCAGCGGGAGTTGTTCTGGGCACCTTATGCTGAGCACATCTCACACAAGAGGCGACGAAGTTGGTTACGTCGTGGCGGATGGTTGGCCACCAATAAGAACGTGACAGGAACATCAAGGTCTTTTGTGCTCCTGCGTGCCCTGCAAAGCGGGAAGAATGTGCCCATGTCAATATTTTCTTGCGGAGTTCGGGGGGAACAAACGTTTTACCTGGAGGAGGAGATGGCTGTATGGTTACTTGGGCGAAGACCACCGGATCGAGGATTGGACGAGGAGGTGTCTCTAGGTCAGAAGTCGTCTCAAAGGAGCGGGATAGAGCGTCCGCCTTAGTATTCGTGGTTCCAGGTCGGAATTTAATTTGGAAATCAAAGCGTTCAAAAAACATCGCCCAACGGGCTTGGCGGGCAGTAAGGCACTGAGCCTGTTTAAGAAAGGACAGATTTTTGTGGTCTGAATACACGGTGATCTTATGCCGTGCCCCCTCCAGAAGGTATCGCCACTCCTCTAACGCAGCCTTGACTGCAAGCAACTCCTGTTCCCCGATGGGGTAATTCCTCTCTGCCGGAAGGAATTTTTTGGAGAGGAAGGCACAAGGGTGTAATTCTTGATCCTCACCTTTTTGTGACAAGATGGCCCCGATCCCTTCCGAGGATGCGTCCACCTCGAGAATGAAGGGCCTGTCGAGGTCTGGTTGGAGGAGGATTGGTGCCGTCACGAATGCTCTTTTTAACTGCTGGAAGGCAGAGGATGCTTCGGGCGACCATCGGCTTGGATCAGCTCCTTTGCAAGTGAGAGCAGTGAGAGGAGCAGCGATAGTAGAGAAGTTCCGGATAAATCGCCGGTAATAGTTTGAGAACCCTAGGAATCTCTGAATTCCTTTGAGCGTTGTGGGGGCTGCCCAGTCTTGGATGGCTCTCACCTTCTCTGGGTCCATCTCTATCCCAGTGGCGGAGAGAATGTGACCCAAGAATGGAATGGACGTGACCTCAAAAACGCACTTCTCCAACTTACAGAACAGTTGATTTTGGCGAAGACGTCGTAGGACTTCGGACACTGTCTGTCTGTGAAGTTGAAGATTTGGAGAGAAGATGAGTATATCGTCTAGATAGACTACGATGGAGTGGTACAGCAAGTCCCGAAAGATATCATTTACAAACTGTTGGAAGACGGCGGGGGCGTTGCAAAGGCCGAAGGGCATCACCAGGTATTCATAGTGACCGTCGCGCGTATTAAAAGCCGTCTTCCACTCGTCACCTGGACGGATCCGGATCAAATTGTAGGCCCCTCGCAGGTCCAATTTAGTAAAGATTGCCGCCCCTCTGATCTTGTCGAATAGTTCTGCGATAAGGGGTAAGGGATAGCGGTTTTTAATGGTGATGTCGTTCAGACCCCTATAGTCGATACATGGCCGAAGACCGCCATCCTTCTTTTTCACAAAGAAAAACCCGGCCCCGGCCGGAGAAGTAGATGGTCGAATGAAACCTTTGTTTAAGTTCTCTTGAATGTATGAGGACATGGCCTCAGTCTCGGGTAGCGACAGAGGATAGATGCGGCCACGAGGAGGGAATTTCCCGGCCACCAGTTCTATCGGGCAGTCCCAAGGACGGTGAGGAGGCAGGGTGTCTGCACCTCCTTTACTGAAGACATCTGTAAATGAACGGTATGGTGCGGGTATAGGCAAGGGTGGAGCTGAAGAAGATGAAGGACAGTTATCCTCATGTTGTGGATGGGTCTGGTAGACCGGAAGGATCTGAGGAATGCAGGTAGACTGGCAATCTGTTCCCCAGGCCTTGACCTCCATATTGGTCCAATCGATGTGTGGGTTATGTTTAGAGAGCCAGGGAAGGCCCAGGACCATTGGATGTGAGGACTGTGGAAGAATGAAGAATTCGAGGGTCTCTTGATGTAGAGCTCCTATGAGCAGTGTCACCGGGGTGGTCTGATGGGTGATTTGTCCACTACGAATTCGACTCCCATCCACTGCAGTGAGGACCAGCGAATGATCCAGGGGTTGCACCGGCAGGGCATGTTGGGTGACAAAAGAAGACGAAAGGAAATTTCCCGCTGCCCCAGAGTCCAATAGGGCCTGAACTCTTTTTCTCCCTTGGGGACACACAAGGGTAACCGGAATGGTGGAATCAGAAGAAGAGGGAGATGGAAGCAAGACTCCTAATCGGACCTCCCTCGTGGAGATTAGGAGCGGTCGTTTCCCGGCCGCAGCGGGCAGGAAGCCAACAGGTGAGCTGAGGAGCCACAGTACATGCACAGATTCTCTCGCCGTCTTCGGGACTTCTCTTCGAGAGAAAGACGAGAGCGGTTGATTTGCATGGGCTCATCTGTTGACACCGCAGGAGGCGGGGTTGGTCTGGAAGCGGGTGCGACATTGGAAGGGAATCGAGGGCGAAGGCGATCAGAGCGATTCCTCTCAAGTTGGCGTTCTTGGAGTCGCAGATCGACCTTGTTACATAATGAAATGAGTTCAGCCAGGGTGGAAGGAGAATCGCGAGTTGCTAAATCGTCCTTGATGCGGCCGGCTAGGCCGTTCCAGAAGGCAGAGACAAGAGCCTCTTCGTTCCATCTGAGTTCGGAAGCCAGGGTTTGAAATTGCACAACATATTGTCCCACTGGGCGACTGCCCTGACGAATTCTTAGGATCTCCGTGGCTGCGGAGGACACTCTGCCAGGCTCGTCGAATATGCGACGGAAGGAAGCCACAAATTCTTCATAGTTGTTGAGGATGGGATCCGCACGCTCCCAGAGGGGGGACACCCACTCCAGGGCTGGGCCCGCCAGTAGGGACACGATATAAGCCACTCGAGTCTTGGGAGAGGGGAAATTGGAAGGCTGGAGGGTAAAATGGACGTCACATTGATTCAGGAATCCTCGACACCCCCTTGGGGACCCGTCATATTTACTGGGGGTTGACAGCTGCAGATGGTGAGGAGCAGCTGGCCCCGGAGAAGCAGCAGAGGCCGAAGCTCCGGATGTAGGTGCTGCCGAAACTGAGGGAGCCGCCTGAGGTGGTGACAAGGTCTGGAGGAATTGAGCCACTTGACGCTGGGTAGCCTCTACTTGTTCCAAGCGAGCCATGATGCCTTGAAGAACATCCGTCATGGAGGCCTGTGCTTCACCCGATTCCATCGGGTCAGTGCAAACTGTCACGGCTAAAGGGCTGGATGGAGTCGTGTGGTGCACAGGAACTGGAGACGGACCAGGAGGAGTAGGATTGAAACGTGCCGGTTTAATAACGGATTTCATAAATGATAAACTTCACTCAAATACTTCTTTAAGTGACAGTTGGATAACTTAAATAGAGTCCAGCACAATACTAATAACGGGCAGGTAAATCTGGAAACGTATACTTGATGAGCCAGAGTACATAGAGGAAGATCCGGAAAGAGGTTGATTTGATGATAGAAGAAATGGATCCGGATGACTGAAAGATGATGGAATGAATGAGTTGAATGAAGAAGGACAGCGGAAAGCTGAGCAGGGTAATTCTGGGACACAAGCAGGAACAAGCACTAGGTAGGACTTGCAGCATTGGTGTCAGGAGAAAACTTCCTTGTAGAAAGATGCAGGGAGCAAGGCACCAGAGTCAGGAGAGAAAGAGCCAGGATCCAGGAAACAGCTAGGAGTTGTGAATGACTCCAAAGACTCATTGCACTGACACTGAACAGCCTAGGCAGATCCCCTATATCCCCAGGGGGTGGCTGCCATTGGCTGTCAGCGCAGGAAGAGGAGGGAACCTCCACTCTGGGCCAATCTGTCTCCTGCCCTCAACCAAGATGGCGACGCCGGCCTCCCCTGCTGCCATCCCTACCTGGAGCTGCCCCTACTCGCACGCCGCAGCCTGGGACCTGCACACGCTAGCCGGCGGCGGGCGCGGACGGGTGAGTACTGTACCCGCCGCGCTCCGTCGCGGCTACGTGTGACACTGCATTTTCAGCCTTCCAGCTCTTTTCGTTAAGGAGATATTGCAAAGCATTTGGAAAAAATGTCAACGCGGTTTTCTCTAAGGCGGAATAAGCTGGGGCCGATTTTTCAACGTTATCTTGTTCACACAATGCCTACAAGTCTAAATCTGCATTTTCAGCCTTCTAGCTCTTTTCGTTAAGGAGATATTGCAAAGCATTTGGAAAAAATGTCAACGCGGTTTTCTCTAAGGCGGAATAAGCTGGGGCCGATTTTTCAACGTTATCTTGTTCACACAATGCCTACAAGTCTAAATCTGCATTTTCAGCCTTCTAGCTCTTTTCGTTAAGGAGATATTGCAAAGCATTTGGAAAAAATGTCAACGCGGTTTTCTCTAAGGCGGAATAAGCTCAGTGGCAAACGCAGGATTTTCAGAAGGGGGTTTCCAGAGGGGCGGAGTAAAGCACGGAGATGGACACTTAGGTGACCCAGTATATGCTGGGTCAGTTAAATTATTATAGATAGACCAAATTTATAAAAATAATAGTTATATATACATACACACACACACACACACACACACACACACATACAGTATATATATATATATATATATATATATATATATTATATAAAAGCAGTGTAGACCCCTGGGCATAGCAATGTATTGGGGCCCCTACCGATCCTCCAGCGGTAGGGGTGGGGGAAGCTTTGATGTCCCGCGGGTGGTAGGGGGTATTATATCAAACGCTCAGCATGTAGGGCCTGGATCAGTAATTTCCACTAATTACCCCTTTACTGCACAGATGGTGGGAGATGGGGTGGGAGAAGGGGGCATTGGGCTGAATGAAGGGGCCCTGATACTGTACATAACTTCCAGGGTGGTAGTGGGCTTATTATTCATAATTTTCTGGTGGGAGGACAGCTTGCTTGACTGCAGATATCTCCAGTTCCCAGAAATAGATTTCTTAGATTTTAATGGAAATAAAGGTACTTATGTAATATCTGGGCTCCTGTTTTTCTTATGAGACTGTGTCCCCTTGCGGGGCACGCTGCGCTCGCCACGCTTCGGGCACGGTGGCTCGCTGCGCTCGCCACACTATATAAAATCAACTCCATGCGTATTTGGATAGTAGGGGTATGAAAAAATAGGGTGCATTTAACATGGGAGCCCAGATAATACATAAGTGCCGAAATAAAACTAGAGAATCCCACCTACCAAATGCTATTGGGTACTAGTGAATCAGAGTTCAGGAGGCAGAGCAATCTGCCAATGAGTATATAAAACTACATACCAGGTGTGTGGAGCTGGAGCAGTAACTAGCTGCTGGAAGACTGATATCTCTGGTTCTGGGAACAGTAGAGACAAGCTACTAGTGTCAATCAAAGGGGGAGAGTCCCAGCTTTTTGAATATACCCTCATCAAAACTCCAAGTCAGACAGAACCTGAAATATCTGACTGGGAATAGCAATTAACAGGCTTGGATGGGGACCACTGCTTTGAAGTCAGATATCTCCGGTTCCCAAGGGCCGATTTTCAAAATTCTTGTACCCATGGAAAGAGGGGACCCTCAGCTTTCAGCCTAGGGTCCTTACACTCCTGGGGGGGGGTTTCTGGGTACTCAGAAACCCCCCCTGCGTGCGCTACTGAAGCTGGGGCCGATTTTTCAACGTTATCTTGTTCACACAATGCCTACAAGTCTAAATCTGCATTTTCAGCCTTCTAGCTCTTTTCATTAAGGAGATATTGCAAGGCATTTGGAAAAAATGTCAACGCGGTTTTCTCTAAGGCGGAATAAGCTGGGGCCGATTTTTCAACGTTATCTTGTTCACACAATGCCTACAAGTCTAAATCTGCATTTTCAGCCTTCCAGCTCTTTTCGTTAAGGAGATATTGCAAAGCATTTGGAAAAAATGTCAAAGCGGTTTTCTCTAAGGCGGAATAAGCTGGGGCCGATTTTTCAACGTTATCTTGTTCACACAATGCCTACAAGTCTAAATCTGCATTTTCAGCCTTCTAGCTCTTTTCGTTAAGGAGATATTGCAAAGCATTTGGAAAAAATGTCAACGCGGTTTTCTCTAAGGCGGAATAAGCTGGGGCCGATTTTTCAACGTTATCTTGTTCACACAATGCCTACAAGTCTAAATCTGCATTTTCAGCCTTCCAGCTCTTTTCGTTAAGGAGATATTGCAAAGCATTTGGAAAAAATGTCAACGCGGTTTTCTCTAAGGCGGAATAAGCTGGGGCCGATTTTTCAACGTTATCTTGTTCACACAATGCCTACAAGTCTAAATCTGCATTTTCAGCCTTCTAGCTCTTTTCGTTAAGGAGATATTGCAAAGCATTTGGAAAAAATGTCAACGCGGTTTTCTCTAAGGCGGAATAAGCTGGGGCCGATTTTTCAACGTTATCTTGTTCACACAATGCCTACAAGTCTAAATCTGCATTTTCAGCCTTCCAGCTCTTTTCGTTAAGGAGATATTGCAAAGCATTTGGAAAAAATGTCAACGCGGTTTTCTCTAAGGCGGAATAAGCTGGGGCCGATTTTTCAACGTTATCTTGTTCACACAATGCCTACAAGTCTAAATCTGCATTTTCAGCCTTCTAGCTCTTTTCGTTAAGGAGATATTGCAAAGCATTTGGAAAAAATGTCAACGCGGTTTTCTCTAAGGCGGAATAAGCTGGGGCCGATTTTTCAACGTTATCTTGTTCACACAATGCCTACAAGTCTAAATCTGCATTTTCAGCCTTCTAGCTCTTTTCGTTAAGGAGATATTGCAAAGCATTTGGAAAAAATGTCAACGCGGTTTTCTCTAAGGCGGAATAAGCTGGGGCCGATTTTTCAACGTTATCTTGTTCACACAATGCCTACAAGTCTAAATCTGCATTTTCAGCCTTCTAGCTCTTTTCGTTAAGGAGATATTGCAAAGCATTTGGAAAAAATGTCAACGCGGTTTTCTCTAAGGCGGAATAAGCTGGGGCCGATTTTTCAACGCTATCTTGTTCACACAATGCCTACAAGTCTAAATCTGCATTTTCAGCCTTCCAGCTCTTTTCGTTAAGGAGATATTGCAAAGCATTTGGAAAAAATGTCAACGCGGTTTTCTCTAAGGCGGAATAAGCTGGGGCCGATTTTTCAACGTTATCTTGTTCACACAATGCCTACAAGTCTAAATCTGCATTTTCAGCCTTCTAGCTCTTTTCGTTAAGGAGATATTGCAAAGCATTTGGAAAAAATGTCAACGCGGTTTTCTCTAAGGCGGAATAAGCTGGGGCCGATTTTTCAACGCTATCTTGTTCACACAATGCCTACAAGTCTAAATCTGCATTTTCAGCCTTCCAGCTCTTTTCGTTAAGGAGATATTGCAAAGCATTTGGAAAAAATGTCAACGCGGTTTTCTCTAAGGCGGAATAAGCTGGGGCCGATTTTTCAACGTTATCTTGTTCACACAATGCCTACAAGTCTAAATCTGCATTTTCAGCCTTCTAGCTCTTTTCGTTAAGGAGATATTGCAAGGCATTTGGAAAAAATGTCAACGCGGTTTTCTCTAAGGCGGAATAAGCTGGGGCCGATTTTTCAACGTTATCTTGTTCACACAATGCCTACAAGTCTAAATCTGCATTTTCAGCCTTCTAGCTCTTTTCGTTAAGGAGATATTGCAAAGCATTTGGAAAAAATGTCAACGCGGTTTTCTCTAAGGCGGAATAAGCTGGGGCCGATTTTTCAACGTTATCTTGTTCACACAATGCCTACAAGTCTAAATCTGCATTTTCAGCCTTCTAGCTCTTTTCGTTAAGGAGATATTGCAAGGCATTTGGAAAAAATGTCAACGCGGTTTTCTCTAAGGCGGAATAAGCTGGGGCCGATTTTTCAACGTTATCTTGTTCACACAATGCCTACAAGTCTAAATCTGCATTTTCAGCCTTCTAGCTCTTTTCGTTAAGGAGATATTGCAAAGCATTTGGAAAAAATGTCAACGCGGTTTTCTCTAAGGCGGAATAAGCTGGGGCCGATTTTTCAACGTTATCTTGTTCACACAATGCCTACAAGTCTAAATCTGCATTTTCAGCCTTCTAGCTCTTTTCGTTAAGGAGATATTGCAAAGCATTTGGAAAAAATGTCAACGCGGTTTTCTCTAAGGCGGAATAAGCTGGGGCCGATTTTTCAACGTTATCTTGTTCACACAATGCCTACAAGTCTGAATCTGCATTTTCAGCCTTCCAGCTCTTTTCGTTAAGGAGATATTGCAAAGCATTTGGAAAAAATGTCAACGCGGTTTTCTCTAAGGCGGAATAAGCTGGGGCCGATTTTTCAACGTTATCTTGTTCACACAATGCCTACAAGTCTAAATATGCATTTTCAGCCTTCCAGCTCTTTTCGTTAAGGAGATATTGCAAAGCATTTGGAAAAAATGTCAACGCGGTTTTCTCTAAGGCGGAATAAGCTGGGGCCGATTTTTCAACGTTATCTTGTTCACACAATGCCTACAAGTCTAAATCTGCATTTTCAGCCTTCTAGCTCTTTTCATTAAGGAGATATTGCAAGGCATTTGGAAAAAATGTCAACGCGGTTTTCTCTAAGGCGGAATAAGCTGGGGCCGATTTTTCAACGTTATCTTGTTCACACAATGCCTACAAGTCTAAATCTGCATTTTCAGCCTTCTAGCTCTTTTCGTTAAGGAGATATTGCAAAGCATTTGGAAAAAATGTCAACGCGGTTTTCTCTAAGGCGGAATAAGCTGGGGCCGATTTTTCAACGTTATCTTGTTCACACAATGCCTACAAGTCTAAATCTGCATTTTCAGCCTTCTAGCTCTTTTCGTTAAGGAGATATTGCAAAGCATTTGGAAAAAATGTCAACGCGGTTTTCTCTAAGGCGGAATAAGCTGGGGCCGATTTTTCAACGTTATCTTGTTCACACAATGCCTACAAGTCTAAATCTGCATTTTCAGCCTTCTAGCTCTTTTCGTTAAGGAGATATTGCAAAGCATTTGGAAAAAATGTCAACGCGGTTTTCTCTAAGGCGGAATAAGCTGGGGCCGATTTTTCAACGCTATCTTGTTCACACAATGCCTACAAGTCTAAATCTGCATTTTCAGCCTTCTAGCTCTTTTCGTTAAGGAGATATTGCAAAGCATTTGGAAAAAATGTCAACGCGGTTTTCTCTAAGGCGGAATAAGCTGGGGCCGATTTTTCAACGTTATCTTGTTCACACAATGCCTACAAGTCTAAATCTGCATTTTCAGCCTTCCAGCTCTTTTCGTTAAGGAGATATTGCAAAGCATTTGGAAAAAATGTCAACGCGGTTTTCTCTAAGGCGGAATAAGCTGGGGCCGATTTTTCAACGTTATCTTGTTCACACAATGCCTACAAGTCTAAATCTGCATTTTCAGCCTTCTAGCTCTTTTCGTTAAGGAGATATTGCAAAGCATTTGGAAAAAATGTCAACGCGGTTTTCTCTAAGGCGGAATAAGCTGGGGCCGATTTTTCAACGTTATCTTGTTCACACAATGCCTACAAGTCTAAATCTGCATTTTCAGCCTTCTAGCTCTTTTCGTTAAGGAGATATTGCAAAGCATTTGGAAAAAATGTCAACGCGGTTTTCTCTAAGGCGGAATAAGCTGGGGCCGATTTTTCAACGTTATCTTGTTCACACAATGCCTACAAGTCTAAATCTGCATTTTCAGCCTTCTAGCTCTTTTCGTTAAGGAGATATTGCAAAGCATTTGGAAAAAATGTCAACGCGGTTTTCTCTAAGGCGGAATAAGCTGGGGCCGATTTTTCAACGCTATCTTGTTCACACAATGCCTACAAGTCTAAATCTGCATTTTCAGCCTTCCAGCTCTTTTCGTTAAGGAGATATTGCAAAGCATTTGGAAAAAATGTCAACGCGGTTTTCTCTAAGGCGGAATAAGCTGGGGCCGATTTTTCAACGTTATCTTGTTCACACAATGCCTACAAGTCTAAATCTGCATTTTCAGCCTTCTAGCTCTTTTCGTTAAGGAGATATTGCAAAGCATTTGGAAAAAATGTCAACGCGGTTTTCTCTAAGGCGGAATAAGCTGGGGCCGATTTTTCAACGTTATCTTGTTCACACAATGCCTACAAGTCTAAATCTGCATTTTCAGCCTTCCAGCTCTTTTCGTTAAGGAGATATTGCAAAGCATTTGGAAAAAATGTCAACGCGGTTTTCTCTAAGGCGGAATAAGCTGGGGCCGATTTTTCAACGTTATCTTGTTCACACAATGCCTACAAGTCTAAATCTGCATTTTCAGCCTTCTAGCTCTTTTCGTTAAGGAGATATTGCAAAGCATTTGGAAAAAATGTCAACGCGGTTTTCTCTAAGGCGGAATAAGCTGGGGCCGATTTTTCAACGTTATCTTGTTCACACAATGCCTACAAGTCTAAATCTGCATTTTCAGCCTTCCAGCTCTTTTCGTTAAGGAGATATTGCAAAGCATTTGGAAAAAATGTCAACGCGGTTTTCTCTAAGGCGGAATAAGCTGGGGCCGATTTTTCAACGTTATCTTGTTCACACAATGCCTACAAGTCTAAATCTGCATTTTCAGCCTTCTAGCTCTTTTCGTTAAGGAGATATTGCAAAGCATTTGGAAAAAATGTCAACGCGGTTTTCTCTAAGGCGGAATAAGCTGGGGCCGATTTTTCAACGTTATCTTGTTCACACAATGCCTACAAGTCTAAATCTGCATTTTCAGCCTTCTAGCTCTTTTCGTTAAGGAGATATTGCAAAGCATTTGGAAAAAATGTCAACGCGGTTTTCTCTAAGGCGGAATAAGCTGGGGCCGATTTTTCAACGTTATCTTGTTCACACAATGCCTACAAGTCTAAATCTGCATTTTCAGCCTTCTAGCTCTTTTCGTTAAGGAGATATTGCAAAGCATTTGGAAAAAATGTCAACGCGGTTTTCTCTAAGGCGGAATAAGCTGGGGCCGATTTTTCAACGCTATCTTGTTCACACAATGCCTACAAGTCTAAATCTGCATTTTCAGCCTTCCAGCTCTTTTCGTTAAGGAGATATTGCAAAGCATTTGGAAAAAATGTCAACGCGGTTTTCTCTAAGGCGGAATAAGCTGGGGCCGATTTTTCAACGTTATCTTGTTCACACAATGCCTACAAGTCTAAATCTGCATTTTCAGCCTTCTAGCTCTTTTCGTTAAGGAGATATTGCAAAGCATTTGGAAAAAATGTCAACGCGGTTTTCTCTAAGGCGGAATAAGCTGGGGCCGATTTTTCAACGCTATCTTGTTCACACAATGCCTACAAGTCTAAATCTGCATTTTCAGCCTTCCAGCTCTTTTCGTTAAGGAGATATTGCAAAGCATTTGGAAAAAATGTCAACGCGGTTTTCTCTAAGGCGGAATAAGCTGGGGCCGATTTTTCAACGTTATCTTGTTCACACAATGCCTACAAGTCTAAATCTGCATTTTCAGCCTTCTAGCTCTTTTCGTTAAGGAGATATTGCAAGGCATTTGGAAAAAATGTCAACGCGGTTTTCTCTAAGGCGGAATAAGCTGGGGCCGATTTTTCAACGTTATCTTGTTCACACAATGCCTACAAGTCTAAATCTGCATTTTCAGCCTTCTAGCTCTTTTCGTTAAGGAGATATTGCAAAGCATTTGGAAAAAATGTCAACGCGGTTTTCTCTAAGGCGGAATAAGCTGGGGCCGATTTTTCAACGTTATCTTGTTCACACAATGCCTACAAGTCTAAATCTGCATTTTCAGCCTTCTAGCTCTTTTCGTTAAGGAGATATTGCAAGGCATTTGGAAAAAATGTCAACGCGGTTTTCTCTAAGGCGGAATAAGCTGGGGCCGATTTTTCAACGTTATCTTGTTCACACAATGCCTACAAGTCTAAATCTGCATTTTCAGCCTTCTAGCTCTTTTCGTTAAGGAGATATTGCAAAGCATTTGGAAAAAATGTCAACGCGGTTTTCTCTAAGGCGGAATAAGCTGGGGCCGATTTTTCAACGTTATCTTGTTCACACAATGCCTACAAGTCTAAATCTGCATTTTCAGCCTTCTAGCTCTTTTCATTAAGGAGATATTGCAAGGCATTTGGAAAAAATGTCAACGCGGTTTTCTCTAAGGCGGAATAAGCTGGGGCCGATTTTTCAACGTTATCTTGTTCACACAATGCCTACAAGTCTAAATCTGCATTTTCAGCCTTCTAGCTCTTTTCGTTAAGGAGATATTGCAAAGCATTTGGAAAAAATGTCAACGCGGTTTTCTCTAAGGCGGAATAAGCTGGGGCCGATTTTTCAACGTTATCTTGTTCACACAATGCCTACAAGTCTAAATCTGCATTTTCAGCCTTCTAGCTCTTTTCGTTAAGGAGATATTGCAAAGCATTTGGAAAAAATGTCAACGCGGTTTTCTCTAAGGCGGAATAAGCTGGGGCCGATTTTTCAACGCTATCTTGTTCACACAATGCCTACAAGTCTAAATCTGCATTTTCAGCCTTCTAGCTCTTTTCGTTAAGGAGATATTGCAAAGCATTTGGAAAAAATGTCAACGCGGTTTTCTCTAAGGCGGAATAAGCTGGGGCCGATTTTTCAACGTTATCTTGTTCACACAATGCCTACAAGTCTAAATCTGCATTTTCAGCCTTCCAGCTCTTTTCGTTAAGGAGATATTGCAAAGCATTTGGAAAAAATGTCAACGCGGTTTTCTCTAAGGCGGAATAAGCTGGGGCCGATTTTTCAACGTTATCTTGTTCACACAATGCCTACAAGTCTAAATCTGCATTTTCAGCCTTCTAGCTCTTTTCGTTAAGGAGATATTGCAAAGCATTTGGAAAAAATGTCAACGCGGTTTTCTCTAAGGCGGAATAAGCTGGGGCCGATTTTTCAACGTTATCTTGTTCACACAATGCCTACAAGTCTAAATCTGCATTTTCAGCCTTCTAGCTCTTTTCGTTAAGGAGATATTGCAAAGCATTTGGAAAAAATGTCAACGCGGTTTTCTCTAAGGCGGAATAAGCTGGGGCCGATTTTTCAACGTTATCTTGTTCACACAATGCCTACAAGTCTAAATCTGCATTTTCAGCCTTCTAGCTCTTTTCGTTAAGGAGATATTGCAAAGCATTTGGAAAAAATGTCAACGCGGTTTTCTCTAAGGCGGAATAAGCTGGGGCCGATTTTTCAACGCTATCTTGTTCACACAATGCCTACAAGTCTAAATCTGCATTTTCAGCCTTCCAGCTCTTTTCGTTAAGGAGATATTGCAAAGCATTTGGAAAAAATGTCAACGCGGTTTTCTCTAAGGCGGAATAAGCTGGGGCCGATTTTTCAACGTTATCTTGTTCACACAATGCCTACAAGTCTAAATCTGCATTTTCAGCCTTCTAGCTCTTTTCGTTAAGGAGATATTGCAAGGCATTTGGAAAAAATGTCAACGCGGTTTTCTCTAAGGCGGAATAAGCTGGGGCCGATTTTTCAACGTTATCTTGTTCACACAATGCCTACAAGTCTAAATCTGCATTTTCAGCCTTCTAGCTCTTTTCGTTAAGGAGATATTGCAAAGCATTTGGAAAAAATGTCAACGCGGTTTTCTCTAAGGCGGAATAAGCTGGGGCCGATTTTTCAACGTTATCTTGTTCACACAATGCCTACAAGTCTAAATCTGCATTTTCAGCCTTCTAGCTCTTTTCGTTAAGGAGATATTGCAAGGCATTTGGAAAAAATGTCAACGCGGTTTTCTATAAGGCGGAATAAGCTGGGGCCGATTTTTCAACGTTATCTTGTTCACACAATGCCTACAAGTCTAAATCTGCATTTTCAGCCTTCTAGCTCTTTTCGTTAAGGAGATATTGCAAAGCATTTGGAAAAAAATGTCAACGCGGTTTTCTCTAAGGCGGAATAAGCTGGGGCCGATTTTTCAACGTTATCTTGTTCACACAATGCCTACAAGTCTAAATCTGCATTTTCAGCCTTCTAGCTCTTTTCGTTAAGGAGATATTGCAAAGCATTTGGAAAAAATGTCAACGCGGTTTTCTCTAAGGCGGAATAAGCTGGGGCCGATTTTTCAACGTTATCTTGTTCACACAATGCCTACAAGTCTGAATCTGCATTTCAGCCTTCCAGCTCTTTTCGTTAAGGAGATATTGCAAAGCATTTGGAAAAAATGTCAACGCGGTTTTCTCTAAGGCGGAATAAGCTGGGGCCGATTTTTCAACGTTATCTTGTTCACACAATGCCTACAAGTCTAAATCTGCATTTTCAGCCTTCTAGCTCTTTTCGTTAAGGAGATATTGCAAAGCATTTGGAAAAAATGTCAACGCGGTTTTCTCTAAGGCGGAATAAGCTGGGGCCGATTTTTCAACGTTATCTTGTTCACACAATGCCTACAAGTCTAAATCTGCATTTTCAGCCTTCTAGCTCTTTTCGTTAAGGAGATATTGCAAAGCATTTGGAAAAAATGTCAACGCGGTTTTCTCTAAGGCGGAATAAGCTGGGGCCGATTTTTCAACGTTATCTTGTTCACACAATGCCTACAAGTCTAAATCTGCATTTTCAGCCTTCCAGCTCTTTTCTTTAAGGAGATATTGCAAAGCATTTGGAAAAAATGTCAACGCGGTTTTCTCTAAGGCGGAATAAGCTGGGGCCGATTTTTCAACGTTATCTTGTTCACACAATGCCTACAAGTCTAAATCTGCATTTTCAGCCTTCTAGCTCTTTTCATTAAGGAGATATTGCAAGGCATTTGGAAAAATGTCAACGCGGTTTTCTCTAAGGCGGAATAAGCTGGGGCCGATTTTTCAACGTTATCTTGTTCACACAATGCCTACAAGTCTAAATCTGCATTTTCAGCCTTCTAGCTCTTTTCGTTAAGGAGATATTGCAAAGCATTTGGAAAAAATGTCAACGCGGTTTTCTCTAAGGCGGAATAAGCTGGGGCCGATTTTTCAACGTTATCTTGTTCACACAATGCCTACAAGTCTAAATCTGCATTTTCAGCCTTCTAGCTCTTTTCGTTAAGGAGATATTGCAAAGCATTTGGAAAAAATGTCAACGCGGTTTTCTCTAAGGCGGAATAAGCTGAGGGGCCGATTTTTCAACGCTTATCTTGTTCACACAATGCCTACAAGTCTAAATCTGCATTTTCAGCCTTCTAGCTCTTTTCGTTAAGGAGATATTGCAAAGCATTTGGAAAAAATGTCAACGCGGTTTTCTCTAAGGCGGAATAAGCTGGGGCCGATTTTTCAACGTTATCTTGTTCACACAATGCCTACAAGTCTAAATCTGCATTTTCAGCCTTCCAGCTCTTTTCGTTAAGGAGATATTGCAAAGCATTTGGAAAAAATGTCAACGCGGTTTTCTCTAAGGCGGAATAAGCTGGGGCCGATTTTTCAACGTTATCTTGTTCACACAATGCCTACAAGTCTAAATCTGCATTTTCAGCCTTCTAGCTCTTTTCGTTAAGGAGATATTGCAAAGCATTTGGAAAAAATGTCAACGCGGTTTTCTCTAAGGCGGAATAAGCTGGGGCCGATTTTTCAACGTTATCTTGTTCACACAATGCCTACAAGTCTAAATCTGCATTTTCAGCCTTCTAGCTCTTTTCGTTAAGGAGATATTGCAAAGCATTTGGAAAAAATGTCAACGCGGTTTTCTCTAAGGCGGAATAAGCTGGGGCCGATTTTTCAACGTTATCTTGTTCACACAATGCCTACAAGTCTAAATCTGCATTTTCAGCCTTCTAGCTCTTTTCGTTAAGGAGATATTGCAAAGCATTTGGAAAAAATGTCAACGCGGTTTTCTCTAAGGCGGAATAAGCTGGGGCCGATTTTTCAACGCTATCTTGTTCACACAATGCCTACAAGTCTAAATCTGCATTTTCAGCCTTCCAGCTCTTTTCGTTAAGGAGATATTGCAAAGCATTTGGAAAAAATGTCAACGCGGTTTTCTCTAAGGCGGAATAAGCTGGGGCCGATTTTTCAACGTTATCTTGTTCACACAATGCCTACAAGTCTAAATCTGCATTTTCAGCCTTCTAGCTCTTTTCGTTAAGGAGATATTGCAAAGCATTTGGAAAAAATGTCAACGCGGTTTTCTCTAAGGCGGAATAAGCTGGGGCCGATTTTTCAACGTTATCTTGTTCACACAATGCCTACAAGTCTAAATCTGCATTTTCAGCCTTCCAGCTCTTTTCGTTAAGGAGATATTGCAAAGCATTTGGAAAAAATGTCAACGCGGTTTTCTCTAAGGCGGAATAAGCTGGGGCCGATTTTTCAACGTTATCTTGTTCACACAATGCCTACAAGTCTAAATCTGCATTTTCAGCCTTCTAGCTCTTTTCGTTAAGGAGATATTGCAAAGCATTTGGAAAAAATGTCAACGCGGTTTTCTCTAAGGCGGAATAAGCTGGGCCGATTTTTCAACGTTATCTTGTTCACACAATGCCTACAAGTCTAAATCTGCATTTTCAGCCTTCCAGCTCTTTTCGTTAAGGAGATATTGCAAAGCATTTGGAAAAAATGTCAACGCGGTTTTCTCTAAGGCGGAATAAGCTGGGGCCGATTTTTCAACGTTATCTTGTTCACACAATGCCTACAAGTCTAAATCTGCATTTTCAGCCTTCTAGCTCTTTTCGTTAAGGAGATATTGCAAAGCATTTGGAAAAAATGTCAACGCGGTTTTCTCTAAGGCGGAATAAGCTGGGGCCGATTTTTCAACGTTATCTTGTTCACACAATGCCTACAAGTCTAAATCTGCATTTTCAGCCTTCTAGCTCTTTTCGTTAAGGAGATATTGCAAAGCATTTGGAAAAAATGTCAACGCGGTTTTCTCTAAGGCGGAATAAGCTGGGGCCGATTTTTCAACGTTATCTTGTTCACACAATGCCTACAAGTCTAAATCTGCATTTTCAGCCTTCTAGCTCTTTTTCGTTAAGGAGATATTGCAAAGCATTTGGAAAAAATGTCAACGCGGTTTTCTCTAAGGCGGAATAAGCTGGGGCCGATTTTTCAACGCTATCTTGTTCACACAATGCCTACAAGTCTAAATCTGCATTTTCAGCCTTCCAGCTCTTTTCGTTAAGGAGATATTGCAAAGCATTTGGAAAAAATGTCAACGCGGTTTTCTCTAAGGCGGAATAAGCTGGGGCCGATTTTTCAACGTTATCTTGTTCACACAATGCCTACAAGTCTAAATCTGCATTTTCAGCCTTCTAGCTCTTTTCGTTAAGGAGATATTGCAAAGCATTTGGAAAAAATGTCAACGCGGTTTTCTCTAAGGCGGAATAAGCTGGGGCCGATTTTTCAACGTTATCTTGTTCACACAATGCCTACAAGTCTAAATCTGCATTTTCAGCCTTCTAGCTCTTTTCGTTAAGGAGATATTGCAAAGCATTTGGAAAAAATGTCAACGCGGTTTTCTCTAAGGCGGAATAAGCTGGGGCCGATTTTTCAACGTTATCTTGTTCACACAATGCCTACAAGTCTAAATCTGCATTTTCAGCCTTCTAGCTCTTTTCGTTAAGGAGATATTGCAAAGGCATTTGGAAAAAATGTCAACGCGGTTTTCTCTAAGGCGGAATAAGCTGGGGCCGATTTTTCAACGTTATCTTGTTCACACAATGCCTACAAGTCTAAATCTGCATTTTCAGCCTTCTAGCTCTTTTCGTTAAGGAGATATTGCAAAGCATTTGGAAAAAATGTCAACGCGGTTTTCTCTAAGGCGGAATAAGCTGGGGCCGATTTTTCAACGTTATCTTGTTCACACAATGCCTACAAGTCTAAATCTGCATTTTCAGCCTTCTAGCTCTTTTCGTTAAGGAGATATTGCAAAGGCATTTGGAAAAAATGTCAACGCGGTTTTCTCTAAGGCGGAATAAGCTGGGGCCGATTTTTCAACGTTATCTTGTTCACACAATGCCTACAAGTCTAAATCTGCATTTTCAGCCTTCTAGCTCTTTTCGTTAAGGAGATATTGCAAAGCATTTGGAAAAAATGTCAACGCGGTTTTCTCTAAGGCGGAATAAGCTGGGGCCGATTTTTCAACGTTATCTTGTTCACACAATGCCTACAAGTCTAAATCTGCATTTTCAGCCTTCTAGCTCTTTTCGTTAAGGAGATATTGCAAAGCATTTGGAAAAAATGTCAACGCGGTTTTCTCTAAGGCGGAATAAGCTGGGGCCGATTTTTCAACGTTATCTTGTTCACACAATGCCTACAAGTCTGAATCTGCATTTTCAGCCTTCCAGCTCTTTTCGTTAA